>NW_027619690.1:0-34000 GCF_964187855.1 Myxine glutinosa
GCCAGCGCAGATGATGGGAAGGGCTTTCATGCAGACACCCAGATCAAATGTATTCAGGACCCATCTCTGACCCACCTCAGCAGTTGCTGCCTCGGAACGCTTCAGTAGCTCACGAACAACTGCGTTGTCTGTGATCGGTCTGTGCCTGGTGCCTGCATGGCATGGCAATGGCCTGCAGCCTGTGCCTGGGCTAGGGGGTTTCACCTCTGCAACTGGTTCTCCCCCACCCAGCAAATCAACAGTCGACTACTGCACGCCTATCCACCAACCGATCACAGACAACGCAGTTGTTCGTGAGCTACTGAAGCGTTCCGAGGCAGCAACTGCTGAGGTGGGTCAGAGATGGGTCCTGAATACATTTGATCTGGGTGTCTGCATGAAAGCCCTTCCCATCATCTGGCGCTGGCCAAATGAATTTGCTAGTCATGTAGTAACGATTGGACCCTTCCACACATCCATGAACTACATCGGGATGCTCACTGGACACAAGATGCGTGGTTCTGGATATGCAGAGATTCTCTTTGAGGCACAACTAGTAACAAGTGGATCTCTCAAAGGTGTTCTCAGTGGAAAGGCCTACGCAAAGTCCCTCTTTTGCCTCAAAACAGTGTGTGAGGCAATGGAGAGGCTGTGATGGAGAGATTCACTGAGGAGGAGAACATCATGATCTCTGACCCTGCTGTGCTTCTCAGAATGACCCAGTCTTGCAACCGAGAGCACCTCGATGAAGCCCTCAAAGACCCCTCAACTCTACTCCTCATCAAAAATTTGCATAAAATTTGCATAATTTTGCATAAAATTTGCAGCAGTAATTTGCATAAAAATGGTATGTGGGACATTTTTTCAGCTTGGGGCCATAGCTAGTCATTTTCTACACATTTTTTCCAATCTAGAAACACTGATTAGAAGTATATCTCCGGGGGGTGCAGGGGGACCTAGTCTTCCTACTAGACTAACTGAGGTTAGCAGGTTGGTAAGACAGTGTATGTAGAGGTTTGCACACATGCCTCTGAGCCGTCTAGCCTGGGTTCGAACACTGACCCAGTGATATAACTGGTCACCCTGGTGTTTCACATGCAACGTAAGGTATCAACGTGGGCACCTTCCCTCGAATGGATGTCAATCCGGAAGACCAGTATGCCAACACTAGTTGTTGATGGATGTTGAAGACCCCACAGTGTCTTTCGTAAAGACCGAGAGTAGGCGAGTTATCACTAGCACCATGATAAAATCCCAAATTCCTGCCAAATACTGCTGGGAGCAAGTGGTCTCATCTTATTGGATATCCCTCAACACCAGTTTACCCTGTTTGTGATCTCCATGTGTGCTTGCAGTATGGGCAGCAACTTGTTCACTTTAAACAAATTTGTGTTCCAAAGTTTTTAGCCATCTTCACCTATCAAAGACAACCATAACTGACTCACCTTAGCTGTAGCAACACATTTCCTGTAGGCAGAGATTTCATCCGAACACTTCAAATCTTCAAAATTATTACTTTTCCAACAAGCCATCAACCCAGTTATCTCCGTCACACATGGAGACTCTGAAGCAAAACAAACAATAACAGAAAACTCAAAACTGTGTGCAAATATCACAATAAATAATCTCATCGTCATATCTCCTATACCTTCCTGCTCTCATATTGAAGTCTGGCTTTTGTGGTTATGTCAGTTTATCAACTCTTCTTCCTGTTGTCTGACTCCTCCCAAAATCCAAATGGCAATATTCACCAATCAACCAAATCCAAACCCAAACTCTTCTGAACAGTTTTTGCTTTGAAACAATGTTCCATCTTTTACTGCCTCCACGCATTTTGGCTTCCATAGCCTGGTGTTGGCTTAGCGGTTAGGGTGCCGGCTTGGGATCCGAGGATCCTGAGTTCAAATCCCGGTCGATCGCTAAATTAACACCAGAGGGGTTGACTCAGCCTGTCATCCTTCTGAGGTCGGCAAATTGAGTACCAGCTTGCTGGGATGAATGATCCCGGTGTGTACCCCGGTTTAGAATAGGTACACCGTATCCCTGCGCATCGTAAGAGGCGACTAAGGGTTGGCGCCAGGAAGGGCATCCGGCCATTAAAAAAAAACATTGCCTCAAACAGGGAACCATGATTGTCATGGGGCCCGCAAGGCTAACCCCTGCTCTAGCAGGGAAAATGGCCTTAAAACGATCATTCATTCATTCATTCATTCATTCACACATTTTGGCTTCCATCTGCACCCTGCCTGCCCCCAACTCACTGAAAGTACTCTTCTTTGAGAGTCTCTCCTCCAAAGACCTTCTGAGCATTATCTAGGGACTAGTATAAAAGCTCCTCAAAATGACAGGTTAGAACAGTATATTTGACGGTACAGCCCCGTGAGCATGCCAAAGTCTGAAGCCTCAGCCTTGCATTATTTTGGGTCCTTGGGGTCTTTTGGGTTTGACCGTAGTGTACACACAGTCATGCTGAAATATTGGCCTTTAAAACCCTATTCAAATCCTTCATAACCTACCCTTATGAAGGGGGACAGACATCAGGCATCTGTATGTGTGTGCGTGTACACAGTGCCCTCAAAGTATTCACAACCCTTGACTTTTCTCACATCTTGTTGTGATCCAGCCTGAATTTAAAATGGATTAAATTGAGATTTTCTTTGTCACCGATTGCCACATAAAACCCCATAATGTCAAAGTGAATTATTTTGTTTTATAATTTTTTCAAATTAATTAAAAAAACATAGGGGCAATCCCTGGTGGTCACTTGGAAGAATAAACAGTATACCACACTGACTGAATGTATTATAAACCAATTTCAATGGTTTCGATAAGACAGGGTGCCAGCATGTAGAATCATACTAACATAATCATTCGATTTTAAACAAACAAACAAAAAAAATACCTATTTTGGGGGACAACCCCTACTCCCCAAATTTAGTCGCAATCCCATCAGCGGTTTTGGAGAAGAAGTTTAAAGTGTTTAGGACGGACGGACGACGCACCATCGCATAAGCTCCCCTAAACTTCGTTCCAGGTGAGCCAATGAAAAGTTTAAATGTCTCGAATCAATAACTATTCAACCCCTTTGCAATGACACTCAGAATTGAGCTCAGGTGCATCCAATTTCCTTTGATCATCCTTGATATGTCTCGACAACTTGATTGAACTCCACCTGTGGTAAATTCCACATTGGTGAAGATGAATAAAATTATTCCTGTCATGTTTTACTTTGCTCTCAACTTTGAAAGCTATGGTTTTATTATTTCATCATTGACAATCATTTTCCTAAGTCAACCCACCTGGTGTTACTTAACGGCACGAGAGGGACTCAAACTCAAGACCCTTAGACATAAAGGCAGCCACCCTAAGTGCTTAACCGTGAAGTCAACATCAGCCTTAAAGTTACTGGTTACCGGTGTTCATGGACCCCTTCATTTGAGCTGACGTCTTTTCCTGAAAGTGATACTGAAGTTTAGTCTGGATGGAGGGCAGAGTGAAGTGCCATGTTGATATTGTCCCCATATATCCATGTAGAGACATACAAACGATTTTTCCTCTATTATATATATATATATTTGCCTTGTTACCTTTTAACCACAACATCAAGATCGAACAAAATAAATAAATAATCTTCCTTACCTTCTGCAAGACGCTTTTGATTGGCCACTCTGTCTAATAAAGCCATTTCCCTGTGAGGTTTCAGCCAGGCCTTCTTGTAAATACCATTGCACAGATACGCTACCTTAGCGTTGATATGAGAGCCCGACATCTTCGTTCAACGGAATTTACACTCCACAAAGTTGGCCAGCAACAACCCTTGAAAAAGATTCTCTGCAGTCGGTCAAAAACATTCACAAACACCGCGCCGCCATTTTATATGACGTCATTAATATTTCCACAAACATAACGACTAAACGTTTCGATAGTTGTAGATTTAATGCCATGGCGAAATGTGAAATTTCGTCTTCTGTAAATATCTCCAAAGATGAATGAAAAAAAGTAACAATAAATGTGGTGTAAGCTTATACACCGCTTATAAATGTCGCTTTATACATTGAAGTAATTCTTCGCGTCAATGAACAAAATTACTTTACGTTCAATAATAATTTTTAACTACAATCTACAATTGATGCTGGATGCAATGTACGAGTGATTTTAGATGGTGCCATCTATGTATTAGATACGCAAATATTTTCACGAATCCAGGGTGTGTTCATGAGTTACCAAGTTTCTTGCAGCGCTTGCCAAGTGGCGAAAGCACCCAAGCAAGCACTCCAGTCGAAACCGTTGATAAGGAACGGCAGGCTTGGAAAGCGCGAGCTAGCTGCTTGATGACTGAACGCACCCGCAGGCCGTGTTCCGTTAGAAAGCGGCTTGCTTACAGCTCGCCAAGCACCTCTCTTGGTTGATGGCTCCGTCTGTCAAGCGGCTTGCAGAACGGTTAATATGGAACGGCTAGCTTGGCAAGCGATAGCAAGCGCTTGCTGACGGAACATACTCCCTCCCTTCCCTCCCCCACCCCCCCCCCCCCCCCCCCCAACCTGGTTTGAATGACGATAAGGTCTGCAGGGTGACTCATTGGAATTATCCTTTATAATCCCATAGAATTACCTTTTAGATTGCCTTTTAGAATTACCCTTCGAATTATCCTTTTAAATTACCCTTTAGTACCCATTGGAATTATCCTTTATAACTCATTGGAATTATCCTTTGCAACCCCATATAATTATCCTTCAGAACCCATTATAGTACAGCAGATAAGCTCTCATATTTTAACAAATTGTGCATTTTTTGAGAAAAGCATGAAATTTCTAGCATAGTTAGTATATACCATGAGGTTTATTTTCAGATGTGGAGGGAAGTCATATTTGACCTGTGAGGACCGTGAGAGGTCAAATCCAAAATGGCCGCCAGTCCACCGGGTCTAATGTTCAAACGTGCTTATAGGTGTCATTTCCAACTAAATTGGGGATGCCCATTCATTTGGTGATACTTTTGAGATCGCCAGAACTCAAGGACATGCATTTAGGTCACGGTCAAGGTCAAATTACGTTAAATATCTATTTTTATGATACTGCAGTTGGAACTGATATTGGAAAAAGTTCATTTGAACTTTTAAAACTTCATTTTTTCAGGTACAGGGATAGGTACAGAACACCCAAAGATCAGAAATGATGAAAAAAAGTGTTTACACTGCAAGGAATGATGCAATAACCTCTGAAAAAATAACTGTAGTTAACCAAGTATGTCCACCAAAGCTTACATTAATTCAAGTGCAATGATGAAAATTGGTAATGATCTAAATCTAACAGTCTCCAGAACAGAAGCACAGTGCAGTGCACTTGAATGCAGCTTTGGCACACTTGCAGCGTCCAGTGCACCCTTTCTTGCAGCCACAGTCGATCAATTCATGGCACGATTTTGATGCTTCAGGAAGAGTGGTCCAAAGAGGCTGCCACCCAGTTGTCTCCTTTGTCCAGCCACAGTCAGGTGGGTCTGGCATCTCTCGATCCATGACCAATGCCTGGTTACAACAGTTGGCCTGGTAGCAAGTGCGCTTGATGTGCTGCTTGAGTGTTGCCTGGGTTGGAGGAATGTTCTCTAGAGTTCTACACTTCTGTGTGAAGAGCTGTTTCCTGGCATCATTCACTTCCGTGCTCTCACTGGTTCGGTCGTACATCAGCACCACAAATCGCTCTTGCAGTAACATTGAGCCTTCACTGACCTCACTTGGCATGCCTAGGAGTTCATTGAAAGCATCATTCACCTCTGGGCATCCCCAATTTAGTTGGAAATGACACCTATAATGTTTTTCTACACTATTTGGTTCCAAAATTAAGCGCGTTTGAACATTAGACTCTGTGAACTGGCGGCCATTTTGGATTTGACCTCTCACGGTCCTCAGAGGTCAAATCTGACTTCCCTCCACATCTGAAAATAAACCTCATGGTATGCACTAACTATGCTAGAAATTTCATGCTTTTCTCAAAAAATGCACAATTTTTGTGTTTATCTGCTGCACTATTAGAATTGCCCTTTAGAATTACAGGTTAGATTACCTTTAAGAATGACCCTTTAGAATTACCCTTTAGATCCATGATAATTACCCATTAGCACCCTTTCGAATTACACTTTGGAACCCATTAGAAACACACGGTGAAGCCGCTCCAACACACATATTTGTCCATTTCCGTCCGTCGTCAAAAATGAAGAAGAAGAACCTTTCTAACCCACCGTTCAGGTTGGAAGATTTGATAAGTCAAATTACTTTGGATTCAATTCTGTCCAGTAAGTAAGTATGTGGAGCTTGTACCGCCCCAGATGTGAGAACAGTACTCGATACAAGGACGTGTAGCGGTTACCGCTGGATGTACATAATCGCCTTGCACCGGCCAGAACACGGCCAGACGCGCCTCTCCCGGGCATGCCCGGACTCACTGTTCCCGGGCATGCCCGAACCTCCCGGGCACGCCCGGTCTCGTCTTTCCCGGGCATGCCCGCTCTCGCCTTTCCAGGGCTCGCCCAGAGCGTCCGGGCATGCCCGCTATCGCCTTTCCAGGGCTCGCCCAGAGCGTCCGGGCATGCCCGCTATCGCCTTTCCAGGGCTCGCCCAGAGCGTCCGGGCATGCCCGCTATCGCCTTTCCAGGGCACGCCCAGAGCGTCCGGGCATGCCCGCTATCGCCTTTCCAGGGCTCGCCCAGAGCGTCCGGGCATGCCCGCTATCGCCTTTCCAGTGCTCGCCCAGAGCGCCCGGGCACGCCCAGCCTCGACTTGCCAGGCCGCAGCCAAACACGCCCGGGCAGGTCCAGACTCGCCTTTCCAAGGCTCGCCCTTGATACCCGGGCATGCCCGGTATAGCTTTTGCCGGGCAAACTTCCCGACATAAATGTGTATATATATTGTTGCTCGAAAAACGGGCTTGTCAGAATACCTGAGCTGTTTTGTTTCAATAAAGCAACTCGGACGAATTCCGCCTTGTCTTTGGTCGCGTCAATTCTTTTGACTCGCGTTGGAGCGCAGTTCCTTCATTGGTGACCTACCGACATGGATACGGCAGTGACGCTTAAACTGCCTACCTTCTGGGAGACTCACGCGGCTGTTTGGTTCGCCCAGGCGGACTCCCAGTTCGCCCTGCGAGGCATCACCGCGGACGACACCCGCTTCCACCATGTTGTGGCGGCGCTCGGTTCCACCACCGCGGCCCGCGCCTTGAGCCTCCTCCAGCACCCGCCGGCTGCTGACAAATACGACGCGCTGAAGACGCTCCTCCTCGGCGCTTTCGCCCTCTCACCGGCAGCACGCGCACGGCGCCTGCTTGACTTGCCCGAGCTCGGCGACACGCGCCCGTCCGAGCGCATGGACTATATGCTCTCGTTGCTCGGCGAGCACTCTCCGGCATTCCTGTTCCGGGAGCTGTTCCTCCGTCAGCTGCCTAACCCGGTACGCCTCGCCCTGGCTGGCACGTTGATCACGGATTCCCACGCCCTCGCCAGGGAAGCCGATAAGATCTCCTCGGCGGGCCAGCACATCGGCGCGGTTACCTGGAGCCCGCCGCCGTCCGAGGCGACGCCCACGACGCCCGAGCGCCCTGCGCGGTTGGAGGCCGAACTGCCGGTGCAACTGGCGGCCGCCACGCCGCACCGCCCGCTTCCGACACGACGGCCGGGGCCTCCACCTGACCGGGCGTGGTGTTATTACCACGCCAGGTTCGGACACAAGGCTCGGACGTGCCGGCCCCCGTGCACTTTCGGCAGGTCGGGAAATGGCCGGGCCGGCGTTCATTCCCAGCCATGAGCGCCGGCCACTCGGGCAACTTGCTGTTTATTCGGGACAAAGCGTCTGGACGGCGTTTCCTGTGCGACACCGGCGCCCAACTGAGCGTCATACCTGCCTCCGAGCAGGACAGGCTGGACGCAGTTTGCGGCCCCTCTTTGGTCGCTGCTAATGGCTCGGCCATACGCACTTTCGGCCCACGCGTCGTCACCCTCTGCTTCGGCAGCCAGCGCTTTCAATGGACTTTTGTTACCGCCAGCGTCCCCGTGGCTTTGCTGGGCGCCGACTTCCTCTGCGCGCACGGGCTGCTGGTCGACGTCAAACGACGTCGCCTTGTCCACGCCGAGACCTTCAGCTCCCTGGCGTGCACAATGAGCAGCTCCGCGCCGACCGAACTGGCGTGCGCCCTCCCGGCAACGAACGAGTTCGCTCGCCTGCTCGTGGAATTCCCGGCCCTCACGCGGCCGACGTTTTCGGCCGTCGCGGTGCGGCACGGGATCGAGCACCACATACCCACTACGGGCCCGCCGGTCTAAGCCAGGGCCCGCCGCCTCGACCCAGCCAAGCTCGCCGTGGCAAAGGCCGAATTCGACGCGTTGGAGCACCTCGTCATCGTGCGGCGCTCCGATAGCGCGTGGGCCTCGCCACTGCACATCGTGCCAAAGCCGGGGGGTGGATGGCGCCCGTGTGGCGACTACCGCCGTCTCAATGACGCTACCACCCCCGACAGGTACCCGATCCCGCATATTCAGGACTTTTCCGCCCGTTTGGCGGGACGGGTCATCTTTTCGAAAATTGACCTGATACGGGGCTACCACCAGGTACCTGTTCGGGCGGCCGACGTCCCGAAGACGGCCGTCATCACGCCGTTCGGCCTGTTCGAATTTTTGCGGATGCCGTTTGGCCTCAAGAACGCGGCCCAGGCGTTCCAGCGCTTGATGGACGGCGTGCTGCGCGACCTGCCGTTTCTTTTCGTCTATCTGGACGACATCCTCGTCGCCAGCACGTCCCGCGCCGAGCACCTCCTCCACCTCCGAACACTGTTCGGTCGCCTCAGCGAGCACGGCTTAATTGTCAACCCGGTCAAATGCCACTTCGGCGCGACGACCGTTGACTTTTTGGGCCACCGCATCACCAAGACCGGGGCCGTGCCGCTGCCGACCAAGGTCGAGGCCATCACCACGTTCCCGCGTCCCCGTTCCATCAAGGCCCTCCAAGAGTTCCTCGGCATGGTGAATTTTCATCACCGATTCGTGCCCCGCGCTGCTCAGCTCATGCGGCCCCTTTACGAGGCCCTCCGGGGCAAGCCGGCCAAGCATGACATTGTTTGGTCCGCGGCCATGGACGCGGCCTTCGCCAGTGCCAAACGGGCCCTCGCCGACGCAACGCTGCTGGCTCACCCGGTGCTCAACGCGCCCATCGCCCTCACTACGGACGCCTCCAACTACGCGGTGGGCGCCGTCCATGAGCAATGGGTGGACGGAGTTTGGCAGCCACTCGCTTTTTTCAGCCGGCAACTCCGGCCGAACGAGTTAAACTACAGCACGTTCGACCGCGAGCTGCTCGGGCTATTCCTGGCCGTTCGCCATTTCCGACACCTCCTGGAGGGCCGCCCGTTCACGGCTTTCGTCGACCACAAGCCGTTGGTCTACGCAATGGCTAAGGTCACGGAGCCGTGGTCGGCCCGCCAGCAGCGCCACCTCTCCGCCGTGTTGGAGTTCACCACGGACATCCAGCACGTCGCCGGCAAAGACAACGCCGTGGCCGACTGCCTTTCGCGGGCCAGCGCGAACGCGGTCCACCTCGGCGTGGACTTCACGCTCATGGCGGCCGACCAGACCACCGACGCCTCGGTGCAGGCACTCCGCGTGGCGGACACGGGCCTCCGCCTGGCCGACATCCCCTTCGTGGGCACCGTCCTGCTCTGCGATGTCTCCCAGGGCCAGCCTCGCCCCATCGTGCCCGTTTCCTGGCAGCGCCGCATCTTCGCCTCCATCCACGGCCTTTCTCACCCGGGCCGGAAAGCTTCTCAGAAGCTGGTGTCGGCGCGTTTCGTCTGGCACGGCCTTCGACGAAACATCCGCGACTGGGCCAACGCCTGCACGGCCTGCCAGCGAGCCAAGGTCCACCGCCACACCCAGGCCCCGCTGGCACCTTTCACCGTGCCTGAACGGCGTTTCGACCACGTCCACGTGGACCTGGTGGGTCCCCTGCCCCCCTCGCGGGGGTTCACCCACCTGCTCACCATGGTGGACAGGACCACCAGGTGGCCGGAGGCCGTGCCCCTCACCTCCACCACCACCGCCGACATGGCGCAGGCGTTCATCGCCACCTGGGTCGCGCGCTTCGGCGCACCAGCGGACATCTCGTCCGACCGCGGCCCACAGTTCACGTCTGAGCTTTGGGGCGCGGTCGCCCATTCGTTGGGGGTCACGCTGCACCGCACCACGGCCTACCACCCCCAAGCCAATGGGTTGTGCAAGCGGTTTCACCGCTCCATGAAGGCCGCACTCATGGCCGGCCTTCAGGACGACGGTTGGGCCGACCGGCTGCCGTGGGTCCTTTTGGGCCTTCGCACGGCCCCCAAGGAAGACCTCCAGGCGTCCGCCGCCAAGCTCGTCTACGGCCAGCCACTCCGCGTCCCGGGCGAATTCGTGCCTGACGCTCCCAGTCCCTGGTCCGCCGCTCGCCAGCGCTCAGACCTCCAGGAGGCCGCCCGACGATTTGCCCCCGTGCCGACGTCCCGCCACGGTGGCCCCCAGTCCTACGTCCCCCCGGCGCTTCGCACAGCGGAGTACGTCTTTGTGCGTCATGACGCGCACCGGGGGCCACTCCGGCCGCCGTACGACGGGCCCTTCCGGGTCCTGCGACGGGGCGACAAGTCTTTCATCGTCGACTTCGGCGGCCGGCCGGACCGGATTTCTGTGGACCGCCTCAAACCGGCGCACATGGACGTCGACCGACCACCACGGTTGGCCCTTCCTCCGCGGCGAGGCCGCCCCCCGTCCACAGTTCCCCCCGCTCGACCACCCACCACCACGTCAGACCCCTCCCCACGACCCTCCAGGTGTCGCTTCGGCCGGGTCATCCGGACCCCCCTTAAATTGACCCTGCCGGTGCAGGTCGATTCTGGAGGGGCGTGTGTAGCGGTTACCGCTGGATGTACATAATCGCCTTGCACCAGCCAGAACACGGCCAGACGCGCCTCTCCCGGGCATGCCCGGACTCACTGTTCCCGGGCACGCCCGAACCTCCCGGGCACGCCCGGTCTCGTCTTTCCCGGGCATGCCCGCTCTCGCCTTTCCAGGGCTCGCCCAGAGCGTCCGGGCATGCCCGCTATCGCCTTTCCAGGGCTCGCCCAGAGCGTCCGGGCATGCCCGCTATCGCCTTTCCAGGGCACGCCCGGAGCGTCCGGGCATGCCCGCTATCGCCTTTCCAGGGCTCGCCCAGAGCGTCCGGGCATGCCCACTATCGCCTTTCCAGTGCTCGCCCAGAGCGCCCGGGCACGCCCAGCCTCGACTTGCCAGGCCGCAGCCAAACACGCCCGGGCAGGTCCAGACTCGCCTTTCCAAGGCTCGCCCTTGATACCCGGGCATGCCCGGTATAGCTTTTGCCGGGCAAACTTCCCGACATAAATGTGTATATATATTGTTGCCCGAAAAACGGGCTTGTCAGAATACCTGAGCTGTTTTGTTTCAATAAAGCAACTCGGACGAATTCCGTCTTTGGTCGCGTCAATTCTTTCGACTCGCGTTGGAGCGCAGTTCCTTCAGACGAATCAATCCTTTATATCGTTGAAGCAACTCTTGAGAGGAGAAGAAGAATCTTCGCCATCTGAATATAGGACTCCTCGTTTCTTCGAGGTAGACTTAGCTATTTACTTCCCGAAGAACCCTGTCGAACGCCTTCTCCAAATCCACAAATATAAAGTGCAGTTGTCTCTTCTTTCCCAGATATTTTCCTGTATTTGCCTAATTATATTAAAATTGCAGCTAACATGCCCCTTCCTGGCAAAATGCCAAATATAAATTTCATGTATATCAACACTCTGTCTTGTCAATTTATCCATGACTCTGTATCACTTTCAGTCCATGGTCCAGCAGCTTCAAACCCCAATAATTACCTCTGAATAAGGAAGGCATCACCCTTCCTTTTATATTCACTATTACACTCTTCATCCAGTCATCTGGGACAGATGTCTCCCTTATAATCGCATTTACCAATTTTGCGATTACATTTACTCCAATATCACCAGATGCCTTCAGGATCTCTGTGACAATACAAGAGCTGCCCGCCGCTTTACCATTCTTCAATTAATCGATGGCTTCCTTCACCCATTCATTCTTTAACTTGGGTGGTGGACCATGCACAGGCTCCTCTGCCTCCAAAATAGCCCTATTCCAGAGGAACATTTAGCAGACACTCATACATAGTAGCTCCTCCAAGGATTTCTAATTTCCCCATGGTCAACCAGTACATTTCCCAGATCATCCTTCACACAATGCTCTGCTCACCAAACTCTTCTCCTATGGTATCCATGGAAATCTACATGCATGGCTTGCGGACTTCCTCTCTGGTCGTAGTCAACGTGTGGCCCTGAATGGATTTCTCTCATCTCCCCTTCCTGTTCTGGCTGGTGTTCCCCAAGGTAGTGTTCTGGGCCCTGTGCTTTTTCTTGTCTTCATCAATGATCTGTCCGACTCTCTGGAAAATCCTCTCTATCTCTTTGCTGATGACTCCACTCTCTGCTGCTCCATTCCTCATCCCTCAGATGGGCATTCTGCAGCCTCCTCACTCTCTGCAGACCTGGACAAAATCACAGACTGGTCAAACAAGTGGAACATGTCTTTCAATGATGACAAATCTCACACTCTTACTATGTCTTTCCGAAAAGACCGACTGGAAAACCCTCCCATCGACTTTCTCAACAATCCTCTCCAAGAAGTTCTGTCGCTCAAGCTTTTGGGTCTCACTATCTGCCATGATCTTTCTTGGAAAAACCACATTTCCAAGCTGGCCTCCAAAGCCAGTCGCCGACTGGGCATCCTCCGTCGTGCGACGTCCTTCCTTGGCACACCTGAGCTCCTCACCACATTCAAGGCTTTCATCCGCAGCTCAATAGAGTGCTGTTCTCCCCTCTGGGCCGGTGCTCCTGCCTCACACCGAGCTCGGCTTCACGCTGTTGAAACCAAAGCTTTCAGAATCATTGGAATCTCCCGCGATTAAGCTAACTCTGCGGGCCTTTCACTCACTCACCGCAGGCAGGTTGGTGGTCTTTCTGTCTTCTACCGACTCCTCTCCGGCCTTGCTCCCCCAGCTATCTCTGGGCTGTGTTCCCCAAATATTCCGACAGCTCGCACAAGATCTGCCTGCAACCATCTTTTGGTTAGACTGCCAAAATCTAGGCTCTCTGCTCACTTTCACTTTTCATTCCCCTTTTCTCCCGTCTCTGGAACAAACTCCCCCACTCTCTTCAATCCCACTCCTCCCTCCAGGTCTTTAAAACAGCTGTTCACCATCATCTCTTACCTTCCCCCATCCAAAGCCTTAAACTTTTCTACCCCGCTAATTCACCCCAGATCCACTTTTTTGAAATTCCAATTTCTTTCCTGGAAGTGCTTGCAGTGTCCATATGTTTTCTACCTCTCCCACCTCCCCCCAAGCCCTCTCCCTCCCAAAGTTCTCTCGATGTCCCTGCTCTCAGATGTTGTGTTTGTGTCCTTCCCCCTCTCTCCCCATCTTGTCTACCGCTCCCCTTATTTTGTGTTTTATGTGTCGTTTTGACTTTTTGTGTGATTAATGTTCGCTCTTTCACGAGCCTCGATCTTGAAATAAAATAAAATAAAATAAAATGTGCTCCTTAAAGATCCTGATTTTACCGGATCATTTGCTTGCTTATCTATCCTAAATATCTCCCCTCTACAATCTGCATTAATTATTACATCTGAAAGTGAATCCTGTACTAATCTTTTAGCCTTGTAAACTTCCATTCTTGCCCTACGTTTAGCCAATAAATATTCCTGCTTATGCCCTCCCTTTTCCCAAATCCTAAATTTCTTGTTTTTTCTTGAATCGCCCTATCCACCTCATTGTTCCATCACCATGTTGTCTCATGTATGGCTGGGCCCTTCGTCCAGCCACATGTCTCATCAGTAGCACGTAGTAACCCATCTTTTAATGAGTGCCAACAACTCTCTACAACCTCTCCGACCATAAAGTTTCTAAGATTAATTTCCAAAAGTTCCCCATAGAAATGTTCCTTTACTTTCTGATCTTGTAGTTTCCATTCTCTCCTTCTTGGAACAAAGGATTCCCTCTTTTCCCGACACCAGCTTATCTCTACATCACACACGAGCAGCCGATGTTGGAAAGCACATTCTTCTCCACCTATTGTTTTCACATCCTTGACCAACTTCCGATCTAATCTCCGAACTAGAAAGTAGTCTATCTGACTCCATATACCACCTGACTCAAAAGTGATCAGTCTGATCGGCCTCTTCTAAAACATTGTGTTGCAGACGACCATATCTAAAGCATCCCCAAACTCAAGAATTCTTACACCATAAGCGTTTCTAGCTCCGAAACCAGACACACCATGCACACCCTCATCTCCTTCTGCTAACTCTCCAACATGTCCATTCAGATCCCCTCCCATCACAAAGACTTCTCTCTCGGTGCTATTGTTAATATACGCTTATCAAAGGACAGCTTTTGAACTATAACTCTTGCATTTACCCTCCTAACCTCCACCACTCTCTCCACCCACGTCTCAGCCACCATAATCCCAACATCACCAGCACCAGTCACACCTATCCAAAATAATTTGTGACCATTCTCGCAGCACCACCCCCTCTCTACCTCGTTTCTTGCACACAGCATACATCCACTTTTCTGCGGGTCAAAGTTTCCGCAATCTCACCAGCTCTACCATGCATATTACCAACATTCAGACGAGAAACTCGAATGCATATTTTATCACGGATTTGTCCCTGTCCATTTCTTCCATATTGACAGAATTAATCCTGTCCTCCAATCCTCCGGAATTGAACCCTCTCTCTCTCATACATACATTTAACAGCCTCTTCGTCCACTGACCCTGACTTCTCCTGCTGCAAATATCATCTCTGTACACACATCAGAAATACCTGGTGCCCTTCCTTTTTTCATCTTCTTCAGTGCCATCTGCACTTCCTCTTCCATAATCTCCACCAACTCCACTTTCCCCTCTGCATAACTAGGTAGCTCCAGCTCGCTGTTCCTTCCTTCCCGGTTCAACAGCTGTTTGAAACATTCTTCCCACACCTTCAATACTGCCCCCATCTCTGTCACTTACCTACCGCCAACATCCTTAATCACTGCCATCATGTCCTTCCTCTCTTCATCCTTGTCATCAGCCAATTCATAGACCATCTTCCTCCCACCATCCTTTTCCAACTTGTTGTACACCTCCTGTTCCATATAATTCCTCACCTTATCCACAGCTCTCCTTGCTGCTTCTTTATTTTGCACATACAGGTGCAGCAATCCCGCATCTGGATGCCTCCCTCTATCCTTGATCTTCTCTATCCTCCTCCAAACCTCCTTCTTTTCACCAACTGCCTTCGCTACTTCCTCTGTCCAACGTTTCTATCCCTCGACGATGCACACTTTCTTGACGTCTTTCCACACACAATTCTGCAATTCCCCTAAATGCCTCCCCGGACTTCCTCAACTCCTTCGTCAAATATTCTGCTTCTACGCTAAGTTGCTCATACCTGGCCCTCACCCTCTCCTTGGACTCTATGGCGAAGTTTCCCCGAAATTCCCCCACCTGTTAACCTTTCGACCCTTGCTCTTAACCTCCCTCCTTTTCTTCATCCATACCACAACCACCACAGGCTTGTTGTGCTGGGTGGTAACATGCTATCCTGCCACTGCCTTGCAATCCGCAACCCTCCACAACTGTCGCTTCCTTACCACCACCAAATCCAGTTCTGTTCTGTGCTGCCCACCCCCCGAGGTAATATGGTGGCTTTACCACTTTTGAAAGAATGAACCAGCTATGGCCATTCCATTCTCGTCCACGAGCTCATGACCCTTTCTATTCCTTGTCCCCCAATCAAATTTACCAATGTGGCGGACACGAAAGCCCACTGGCGTGGTGACATCATTCCGCGCACCAAGTGGGCGTCGGCCACACCCGAGGGGTAGGCGTGGCCTCAGGATATACACCGGGCGCGCAGCCCGGAGCAGGCCAGTGCTACAGTGACCTCTTTGAATAAAGAAAATTAAACGTACCACGTTGTCCGCTTCCTCCTTGGTAGCAAGTCGTGCGCATAGCACCGCGTGCTTCATTGGTGACCTCTGACATTCGAGTCAGCCGTCGCTGACCACCCGAAACCACCGCAACAATGGCTACCAGCGCGGTCTCCATCAAGCTCCCCGAATTCTGGGAGTCACAAGCCGAAGTTTTGTTCCTGCAGGCGGAAGCCCAGTTCCGACTTTGAGGCATCACGGTGGACGAGACCATGTACTGCCACGTGGTCGCCGCCCTCGGGCCCGGCACGGCCACCCGCGTCGTATCGGTCCTAAGGGATCCACCTGCCAATGGCAAGTACGAGCCGGTCAAGCGTCTCCTCCTCGCCATGTTCGGCCTTACGGTGGACGCACGGGCCAATCGCCTCTTGGACTTCCCCGAGATCGGCGACACGCGACCGTCGTCCGTATGGACCATATGCTGGCGCTCATGGGCGACGAAACCCCGAACGCTCTATTCCGGGCGTTATTTCGACGCCAGCTGCCAGCACGAGTCCGCCTCGCTTTGGCTGGTTCCGCGTTAACGGAACCCCGTGCGCTCGCTGCCGAGGCCGACAAATACTACGCGGCTTTGGACACGCAGGCGAGTCTTGGTGCAGGTGCCGCTCCCGAGGCTCCCGAGGCTCCCGAGGCTCCCGAGGCTTTCCCCGATGCACCACACCTCGTGTCCGCCGCCACGCCCCGCCCACCACCACCGCCGCCACCACGAAGAAAACCGCGGCCTCCGACGCCGCAGCTGCCCGCCTGGTGTTTCTTCCACGCCAAGTTCGGCCACGAGACTTGGCAGTGTCGCCCGCCGTGCTCATTCAGCAGGTCGGGAAACGGGCGAGCCGGCGCTCGGTGCCAACGGTGAGCATCGGCAATTCAAACAGCCTTCTGTACATAACGGACACCTTGTCCGGGCGCCGTTACCTGTGCGACACGGGGGCGCAGGTGAGTGTCGTTCCTGCCGGTACGTCTGACAAGCACACCACGGGCCGAGGTCCCGCGCTGCTTGCGGCCAATGGTACGTCTATACGCACGAACGGAAAACGCTGTCTCTCTCTGCGGTTCGGAGGGCAGGTTTTCCGTTGGTCGTTCGTTACAGCCGACGTGCCCATGGCACTGCTCGGCGCGGACTTCTTATGTGCTAATGGATTACTGGTCGATGTAAAGCGCAGAAGGCATGTCCAGACTGAGACGTTCAGCTCGCTCGCGTGCGCGCTGCCTGCCTCGTTGAGCAGCTCACAGAGCGGCTCACCGAGCGGCTCGCCGAGCGGCTTGCTGAGCGGTTCCGTTCCGGCCAGGTTCATCCGTACGCTTCCGGCAGCAGACGAATTCGCCCGCCTCCTCGCGGGTTTCCCGGCCCTCACGTGGCCCACCTTCTCGGCGGGGACCGTCAAGCACGGGGTGGAACATCACATCCCCACCGCCGGGCCACCGGTCTACCCCAGGGCACGCCGCCTCGAGCCGACGAAGCTCGCCGTAGCTAAAGCGGGGTTCGCTACGCTGGAGCGGCTCGGCATCGTGCGGCGCTCCAAGAGCGTGTGGGCGTCCCCGCTCCACATCGTGCCCAAGCCCGGCGGGGGATGGCGACCGTGCGGGGACTACCGGCGCCTCAACCACACCACCACCCCCGACCGCTACCCCGTCCCCCACATCCAGGACTTCTCGCCCGGTTGGCGGGGATGTCCTTCTTTTCAAAGGTGGACCTCATACGCGGCTACCATCAGGTCCCTGTCAGGCCGGAGGACATCCCGAAGACGGCTGTCATCATGCCATTCGGGCTTTTCGAATTTCTTCGGATGCCCTTCGGTTTGAAAAATGCGGCTCAGGCGTTCCAGCGCCTCATGGACAGCGTCTTGCGTGGCTTGGATTATTTGTACGTCTACCTGGACGACATCCTCGTCGCCAGCACATCCCGCGAAGAGCACCTTCGTCACCTCCGCACGCTCTTCGAACGTCTGGGCCAGCACGGCCTGATCGTGAACCCCGCCAAGTGCCGGTTCGGTGTCGCTGAAATCGACTTTTTGGGGCACCGCGTCACCAGGCACGGGGCCGTCCCCCTACCGGCCAAGGTGGAGGCGGTGAAGGGGTTTCCGCGCCCCCGCACGATCAAGGGGCTCCAGGAGTTACTGGGCATGGTAAACCTTTACCATCGGTTCCTGCCCCGCATCGCCCAGCTCCTGCGCCCCTTACACGAGGCCCTACGAGGGAGGCCGGGCAAAGGTGACGTTACCTGGACCGAGCAGATGGACGCGGCGTTCTCGGGGGCGAAGCTCGCCTTGGCCAACGCCACCATGCTCGCGCACCCGGCGCCCGATGCACCGATCGCCCTCACCACCGACGCCTTGGACTACGCGGTGGGTGCGATGCACAAGCAATGGGTGCGTGGTGCTTGGCAACCGCTGGTGTTCTTCAGCCGGCAGCTTCGCCCGCCCGAACGCCGTTACAGTACCTTCGACCGCGAGTTGCTTAGGCTTCACCTGGCGGTCAGGCACTTCCGCCATCTGCTCGAGGGCCATGCATTCACGGCCTTCGTCGACCACAAGCCGCTGGTTTTCGCGATGGGCAAGGTCGCCGAGCCGTGGTCGGCCCGGCAACAGCGTCACCTCGCGGCCGTGTCCGAGTACACGACGGACATCCGACACGTCGTGGGAAAGGACAACCCGGTGGCCGACTGCCTTTCCCGGGCCGTCGCCCACGCAGTCCACCTTGGCATCGACTATGCCCGGATGGTGGCAGACCAGGCCGCCGACCCCGGGGTCCAGGCCTTGCGGACCGCCGTCACGGGCCTCCGCGTCACCGAGGTGCCCTTCGACGGCGCGGGCACGGCCCTCGTTTGCGACGTCTCCTTCGGTCGGCCTCGCCCCATCGTGCCCGCAGGCTGGCAGCACCAGGTTTTTGACGCCATCCACGGCCTGTCCCACCAGGGCAGGAAGGCCTCCCAGAGGTTGGTCGCCGACAAGTTTGTCTGGCATGGCCTCCGGAAGGCCGTCCGCGGCTGGACCAGGACGTGCCTCGCGTGCCAGCGCGCGAAGGTGCACCGGCATACCCAGGCCCCATTGGCCCCGTTTACGGTGCCGGCACGTATGTTCGACCACGTGCACGTGGACCTGGTGGGACCTCTGCCCCCCTCTCGGGGTTTCACCCATGTCCTTACCATGGTGGACCGCACCACCCGATGGCCGGAGGCCATGCCTTTGGCGGCGACGACGGCGGCAGATGTCGCGCAGGCGTTCATCGCCAACTGGGTCGCCCGGTTCGGCGCCCCTTCGGACATCTCGTCCGACCGCGGCCCCCAATTCACCTCGGAGCTCTGGGCTGCGGTCATGCGGGGGCTCGGGGTCCAGCTGCACCGAACCACGGCCTACCACCCCCAGGCCAACGGCCTGTGCGAGCGGTTCAACCGCTCGTTGAAGGCCGCGCTCCGGCCACCCTCCGCGACGGCGGCTGGGTCGACAGGCTCCCCTGGGTCCTGCTGGGCCTCCGGACGGCACCCAAGGAGGACCTGCGCGCATCCGCAGCGGAGTTGGTCTTTGGACAACCGCTGCGGGTGCCGGGCGAGTTCCTCACCGACCCCACGGCACCTTGGTCCTCGGCGCAGGAGCGTTCTGCGCTGCAGGAGACCGCCTGGAGGTTCGCCCCGGTGCCGATGGCGCACCACTGGCACCCTCCTACACATGTCGCCCCGGAGCTTCGCACCGCGGAGTACGTCTTCGTCCGGCACGACGCCCACCGGACACCACTGCGGCCCCCGTACGACAGGCCTTTCCGCGTGCTGGAGACCGGGGTGAAACATTTCACCCTGGACATCGGCGGCACTCCTGACCGGGTCTCCATAGACCGCCACAAGCCGGCCCACCTCGACGTGGACCACCCACCACCGGTGGCTCGGCCCCCGCGTCAGGGCCGCCCCCCTGTGGGCGGACCCCCGGCACCGCCCAGCACCGCAGGGGTACAGCCGGGGGGCATCCCACCTGGCATCCCTGCACCCCAGACGCCGCCGGTCGCCAGAGGGTGCTTCGGCCGGGTCATCCGTTTGCCCCGCAAACTGGCTCTCCAGGTGCGCGGGAATTCTGGGGGGGCGCGTGTGGCGGACACGAAAGCCCACTGGCGTGGTGACATCATTCCGCGCACCACGTGGGCGGCGGCCACGCCCGAGGGGTAGGCGTGGCCTCAGGATATACATCGGGCGCGCAGCCCGGTGCAGGCCAGTGCTACAGTGACCTCTTTGAATAAAGAACATTAAACTTACCGCATTGTCCGCTTCCTCCTTGGTAGCAAGTCGCGCGCGTAGCACCGCGTGCTTCACCAACACATTATTCTTCACCCGGCTCTGCTACTCCGACATGCATGTCAAAGTCCTTCGCAATGCACTGCATCACTTCCGTCTCAACCATTTACGTCATCATCTCCAGTGCATCCCCGAATTGCCGCTTCTCCGTCCAAGACCTTCCCGTTTGTAGCCCATATACCGACAAAGCACGCACCACCATAACGCTTCTGGATCACCACCCATGCCATAACTATCTGTGCCTCCCATCTTTCCACGCTGACCACCTGCTCCCTTATCTCTTCCGATACTATTATTCCTGTGCCTTCCATCCCCACCTGCAATCCCTTATTCCTACACCTTCCATATTACTCCACCGATCCCCACCTGTGTTCAACTGCTTGTATGCTCCTACCAACCTCCCCACCCTGTCTCCCTTTCCATCTGGTCTCCTGTACACACAAAACTTCCAGCCTCCTACTCGGCATCATCTCCACCACCTCAACCCCTCTTCCCCGCACGCCCCCTCCCCCCCCCAATTGATCCCACATTCAAACTACTTAGCCAAACTTCACTTCTGAACCGCTACCCGCCTGGCAGAGCTAGTACCATCCTGGTTAGTTTGGGACACTCAGGTGATCAATCAGCAAAGGCGGAGGTAAAAAAAAAAATGGAGTTCTAGAAAATTGAGCATGGACCGAATCCAAATTGTTCTATTTAAAAAATTCAAATCCATTCTTTTTAATACCAAGATGTAAAGATGCTTCACCAATGTTTTAGGTTTATTCAATATGCCATTGCTATTGACGATAACAATTGATATGAAGCCCCGCCCCTTCCATTGTGACTCACAGTGCTGTAAAGAAGCCATTCTTTTAAACATCCAACGAAGGAAGATGTGGTCCTGTTTGAAGAGGAGGAAAAACAAAAGAAGTGAAAATGAAGGGGAGAATCATCAGGTAATAATTGGATTATTGAGAATGAGACTTCATTTCGTGCTCTGTAACTAGTTTGAGTGATACCTGACAAACTACCTGCAGCATCATCCATGGTGTAAGTTACAGTAACTGTAAAGGTAACAATAAATTGGGAATGTTGAAAGATTTATAAATGTCTGCATGAAACATAGGGGCAATTCCCTTGGCGCTCACCAGGTAGAATAAACAGTATACTGCACTGACTAAAGGTATTTTAAACCAATTTCAATGGTTGCTAGAAGACATGGTTGTGGAATCATACTAACATAATCATAAGACCTCAAACAAACAAACAAACTAAAAATTCCTATTTTGGGGGACAACGCCCCCCCTCCTCCCACCCCATGTACCTCCTCAGGCCACAATTTTTCCAATGCCTTGAAATAACGTTGGTACATCACGGGTGAAGTTTGTGGTAAAGTTTTATCGGAATTGCATGTGTAGTTTCAGAGAAGAAAGCAAACACCTATTTTGGTGGGTCAAACCTGGACCCAATTTGACCCCTGTAAACCCACCAGACTTCGATTTTCTTTGTTCCGTGAACGATCTTCGGTACATCACGGGTGGTGAAGGTTGTGGTCAAGTTTGATCGGAATAGTGTTTGTAGTTTCAGAGGAAATAGCGAATTGCTATTGTGGGGGGGTTGGGGAGGGGAGTCAAACCTGGACCCACTTTGACCCCCTTAGCCACCAATTTTTTTTAATGTCGTGAACAAACTTTAGTCACAACACAACAAATATCAATTGTTCCAAATTTGGTCGTAATCCCTTCAGCGGTTTCGGAGAAGAAGTTTCTAGTGTTTACATTCGGACGGAAGACGCGGCGCATAAGATCCCCTGAACTTCGTTCCAGGTGAGCTAAAAAGAGCATCTAACATGGATCGGTGGCATCAGATAGTTACATTTTATACTCTTTACGAACTTTAAATGGTAAAAAGTTAACTTCATCAGAGGAACAATGAATGTTAACCATGTAATGTCAGATGGGTTCACTTTACAAACTTTACAATGTTTCAGTTTCACACTTATTTAATTTATTCGTGGTTCCATCTGATCAGGTTGGACACAGCAGCACAAAAACTCTGAGATCAAATCACACTACCTGTAACTTGGACCTCATAACGTAAAGCTTCGGGGACGTCTCCATATTACATACACAACAATAGCAACATTTTACCCCCATCCCTTCTCGGCCCCTACCTCACACTTTTGATCAAATACACAAAGATTTATTGTAACAATGTGAGTTGTGTGAAAAAACCGCCTTTGTAATGATAAATAGTGGGGGGGGGGGGGGGGGGGGGGGGACAAGTGGTCCTAGACAATGGGCCCGTCGGACTTTCATGATGAGAAGTTGCCACCTATTTAGATATGTTCTACATATGTCTCGGTACAGGAAAATTGATGTTGCCAATTTTGGAGCTGTCAAATGGCGGCCATTTTGAATTCCAAAATGGCTGCCATGATCATGCTTTTTTCTTCAATGAATACAATTATTGCTCATATTTTAAAAATAATATCAAGATTTTATCCCATAATATGAGTGAACATGAATAGGAGAGACATTATGATTTATTGTATGCATATTTAATATAATTATAATGAAGGAACTGCGCTCCAACGCGAGTCGAAAGAATTGACGCGACCAAAGACGGAATTCGTCCGAGTTGCTTTATTGAAACAAAACAGCTCAGGTATTCTGACAAGCCCGTTTATCGGGCAGCAATATATATACACATTTATGTCGGGAAGTTTGCCCGGCAAAAGCTATACCGGGCATGCCCAGGTGTCAAGGGCGAGCCTTGGAAAGGCGAGTCTGGACCTGCCCGGGCGTGTTTGGCTGCGGCCTGGCAAGTCGAGGCTGGGCGTGCCCGGGCGCTCTGGACGAGCACTGGAAAAGCGAGAGCGGGCATGCCCGGACGCTCTGGGCGAGCCCTGGAAAGGCGATAGCGGGCATGTCCGGACGCTCTGGGCGAGCCCTGGAAAGGCGATAGCGGGCATGCCCGGACGCTCTGGGCGAGCCCTGAAAAGGCGATAGCGGGCATGCCCGGACGCTCTGGGCGAGCCCTGGAAAGGCGAGAGTGGGCATGCCCGGGAAAGACGAGACCGGGCGTGCCCGGGAGGTTCGGGCGTGCCCGGGAACAGTGAGTCCGGACATGCCCGGGAGAGGCGCGTCTGGCCGTGTTCTGGCCGGTGCAAGGCGATTGTGTGCATCCAGCGGTAACCGCTACACACGCCCCTCCAGAATCGACCTGCACCGGCAGGGTCAATTTAAGGGGGGTCCGGATGACCCGGTCGAAGCGACCCCTGGAGGGTCATGGGGAGGGGTCCGATGTGGTGGTGGGTGGTCGAGCGGGGGGAACTGTGGATGGGGGGCGGCCTCGCCGCGGAGGAAGGGCCAACCGTGGTGGTCGGTCGACGTCCATGTGCGCCGGTTTGAGGCGGTCCACAGAAATCCGGTCCGGCCGGCCGCCGAAGTCGACGATGAAAGACTTGTCGCCCCGTCGCAGGACCCGGAAGGGCCCGTCGTACAGCGGCCGGAGTGGCCCCCGGTGCGCGTCATGACGCACAAAGACGTACTCCGCTGTGCAAAGCGCCGGGGGGACGTAGGACTGGGGGCCACTGTGGCGGGACGTCGGCATGGGGGCAAATCGTCGGGCGGCCTCCTGGAGGTCCGAGCGCTGGCGAGCGGCGGACCAGGGACTGGTAGCGTCGGGCACGAATTCGCCCGGGACGCGGAGCGGCTGGCCGTAGACGAGCTCGGCGGCGGACGCCTGGAGGTCTTCCTTGGGGGCCGTGCGAAGGCCCAAAAGGACCCACGGCAGCCGGTCGGCCCAACCGTCGTCCTGAAGGCCGGCCATGAGTGCGGCCTTCATGGATCGGTGAAACCGCTCGCACAACCCGTTGGCTTGGGGGTGGTAGGCCGTGGTGCGGTGCAGCGTGACCCCCAACGAACGGGCGACCGCGCCCCAAAGCTCAGACGTGAACTGTGGGCCGCGGTCGGACGAGATGTCCGCTGGTGCGCCGAAGCGCGCGACCCAGGTGGCGATGAACGCCTGCGCCAGGTCGGCGGTGGTGGTGGAGGCGAGGGGCACGGCCTCCGGCCACCTGGTGGTCCTGTCCACCATGGTGAGCAGGTGGGTGAACCCCCGCGAGGGGGGCAGGGGACCCACCAGGTCCACGTGGACGTGGTCGAAATGCCGTTCAGGCACGGCGAAAGGTGCCAGCGGGGCCTGGGTGTGGCGGTGGACCTTGACCCGCTGGCAGGCCGTGCAGGCGTTGGCCCAGTCACGGATGTTTCGTCGAAGTCCGTGCCAGACGAAACGCGCCGACACCAGCTTCTGAGAAGCTTTCCGGCCCGGGTGAGAAAGGCCGTGGATGGAGGCGAGGATGCGGCGCTGCCAGGAAACGGGCACGATGGGGCGAGGCTGGCCCTGGGAGACGTCGCAGAGCAGGACGGTGCCCGCGAAGGGAATGTCGGCCAGGCGGAGGCCCGTGTCCGCCGCACGGAGTGCCTGCACCGAGGCGTCGGTGGTCTGGTCGGCCGCCATGAGCGCGAAGTCCACGCCGAGGTGGACCGCGTTTGCGCTGGCCCGAGAAAGACAGTCGGCCACGGCGTTGTCTTTGCCGGCGATGTGCCGGATGTCCGTGGTGAACTCCGACACGGCGGAGAGGTGCCGCTGCTGGCGGGCCGACCACGGCTCCGTGACCTTAGCCATTGCGTAGACCAACGGCTTGTGGTCGACGAAAGCCGTGAATGGGCGGCCCTCCAGGAGGTGTCGGAAATGGCGAACGGCCGGGAATAGCCCGAGCAGCTCGCGGTCGAACGTGCTGTAGTTTAACTCGCTCGGTCGGAGTTGCCGGCTGAAAAAGGCGAGTGGCTGCCAAACCCCGTCCACCCATTGCTCATGGACGGCGCCCACCGCGTAGTTGGAGGCATCCGTAGTGAGGGCGATGGGCGCGTTGAGCACCGGGTGAGCCAGCAGCGTTGCGTCGGCGAGGGCCCGTTTGGCGCTGGCGAAGGCCGCGTCCATGGCCGTGGATCAAACAATGTCATGCTTGGCCGGCTTGCCCCGGAGGGCCTCGTAAAGGGGCCGCATGAGCTGAGCAGCGCGGGGCACGAATCGGTGATAAAAATTCACCATGCCGAGGAACTCTTGGAGGGCCTTGATGGAACGGGGACGCGGGAACATGGTGATGGCCTCGACCTTGGTCGGCAGCGGCACGGCCCCGGTCTTGGTGATGCGGTGGCCCAAAAAGTCAACGGTCGTCACGCCGAAGTGGCATTTGACCGGGTTGACAATTAAGCCGTGCTCGCTGAGGAAACCGAACAGTGTTCGGAGGTGGAGGAGGTGCTCGGCACGGGACGTGCTGGCGACGAGGATATCGTCCAGATAGACGAAAAGAAACGGCAGGTCGCGCAGCACGCCGTCCATCAAGCGCTGGAACGCCTGGGCCGCGTTCTTGAGGCCAAACGGCATCCGCAAAAATTCGAACAGGCCGAACGGCGTGATGACGGCCGTCTTCGGGACGTCGGCCGCCCGGACAGGTACCTGGTGGTAGCCCCGTATCAGGTCAATTTTCGAAAAGATGACCCTTCCCGCCAAACGGGCGGAAAAGTCCTGAATATGCGGGATCGGGTACCTGTCGGGGGTGGTAGCGTCGTTGAGATGGCGGTAGTCGCCACACGGGTGCCATCCACCCCCCGGCTTTGGCACGATGTGCAGTGGCGAGGCCCACGCGCTATCGGAGCGCCGCACGATGCCGAGGTGCTCCAACGCGTCGAACTCGGCCTTCGCCATGGCGAGCTTGGCCGGGTCGAGGCGGCGGGCCCTGGCGTAGGCCGGCGGGCCCGTAGTGGGTATGTGGTGCTCGATCCCGTGCCGCACCGCGACAGCCGAAAACGTCGGCCGCGTGAGGGCCGGGAATGCCGCGAGCAGGCGAGCGAACTCGTTCGCTGCCGGGAGGGCGCACGCCAGTTCGGTCGGCGCGGAGCTGCTCATCGTGCACGCCAGGGAGCTGAAGGTCTCGGCGTTGACAAAGCGACGACGTTTGATGTCGACCAGCAGCCCGTGCGCGCAGAGGAAGTCGGCGCCCAGCAAAGCCATGGGGACGCAGGCGGTCACAAAAGTCCATTGAAAACGCTGGCTGCCGAAGCAGAGGGTGACGACGCGTGGGCCGAAAGTGCGTATGGCCGAGCCATTAGCAGCGACCAAAGAGGGGCCGCAAACGGCGTCCCGCCTGTTCTGCTCGGAGGCGGGTATGACGCTCAGTTAGGCGCCGGTGTCACACAGGAAACGCCGCCCAGACGCTTTGTCCCGAATAAACAGCAAGTTGCCCGAGTGGCCGGCGCTCATGGCTGGGAATGAACGCCGGCCCGGCCGTTTCCCGACCTGCCGAAAGTGCACGGGGGCCGGCACGTCCGAGCCTTGTGTCCGAACCTGGCGTGGTAATAACACCATGCCCGGTCAGGTGGAGGCCCCGGCCGTCGTGTCGGAAGCGGGCGGTGCGGCGTGGCGGCCGCCAGTTGCACCGGCAGTTCGGCCTCCAACCGCGGAGGGCGCTCGGGTGTCGTGGGCGTCGCCTCGGACGGCGGCGGGCTCCAGGTAACCGCGCCGATGTGCTGGCCCGCCGAGGAGATCTTATCGGCTTCCCTGGCGAGGGCACTGGAATCCGTGATCAACGTGCCGGCCAGGGCGAGGCGTACCGGGTGAGGCAGCTGGCGAAGGAACAGCTCGCGGAACAGAAAATCCGGAGAGTGCTCACCGAGCAACGAGAGCATATAGTCCATGCGCTCGGACGGGCGTATGTCGCCGAGCTCGGGCAGAGCGAGCAGGCGCCGTGCGCGTGCTGCCGGTGAGAGGGCGAAAGCGTCGAGGAGGAGTGTCTTCAGCGCGTCATATTTGTCAGCAGCCGGCGGGTGCTCGAGGAGGCTCAAGGCGCGGGCCGTGGTGGCGGAACCGAGCGCCGCCACAACATGGTGGAAGCGGGTGTCGTCCGCGGTGATGCCTCGCAGGGCGAACTGAGAGTCCGCCTGAGCGAACCAAACAGCCGCGTGAGCCTCCCAGAAGGTAGGCAGTTTAAGCGTCACTGCCGTATCCATGTCGGTAGGTCACCAATGAAGGAACTGTGCTCCAACGCGAGTCGAAAGAATTGACGCGACCAAAGACGGAATTCGTCCGAGTTGCTTTATTGAAACAAAACAGCTCAGGTATTCTGACAAGCCCGTTTATCGGGCAGCAATATATATACACATTTATGTCGGGAAGTTTGCCCGGCAAAAGCTATACCGGGCATGCCCGGGTGTCAAGGGCGAGCCTTGGAAAGGCGAGTCTGGACCTGCCCGGGCGTGTTTGGCTGCGGCCTGGCAAGTCGAGGCTGGGCGTGCCCGGGCGCGGTCTGGACGAGCACTGGAAAAGCGAGAGCGGGCATGCCTGGACGCTCTGGGCGAGCCCTGGAAAGGCGATAGCGGGCATGCCCGGACGCTCTGGGCGAGCCCTGGAAAGGCGATAGCGGGCATGCCCGGACGCTCTGGGCGAGCCCTGAAAAGGCGATAGCGGGCATGCCCGGGAGGTTCGGGCGTGCCCGGGAACAGTGAGTCCGGGCATGCCCGGGAGAGGCGCGTGTGGCCGTGTTCTGGCCGGTGCAAGGCGATTGTGTGCATCCAGCGGTAACCGCTACAATAAGGTCATTTTGAATTTTATAATTATAAGCATACCTGCTGCCTCTACTACATCCATAAGCACATGGCATTGGACAGAAGTTTCTGCTGTATTGTCATGCAAAGTGATCACAGCATATATTGTTCGTTAGGTAAGTTTAAGTTACAGTACTTGTTTTTAATTGTGTTTTAGGTTAAAAATTAAGTAGTTCCCAAGAAGAGGCAGATACCAAGCTCATGCTACATGCTGTTGATGCCACCAACAACGGTGCTCCCTCATTGAGAATCTATTCTCCTGATACGGAGGTCTTGGTTCTGGCTATTGGGCGCTATCCAAATCTTGCAGCAGACACTAGTATGGTAACTGGTACAGGAAACAACCAGAGAGTAATCAAACTTGCACCAATATATAAAAATTTGGGGCCATCAAAAGCAGCAGCACTTCCTGGATTCCATGCATTGTCCGGGGCAGATATTACCGGAAAGTTTGCAGGCAAAGGCAAGAGAACATGCTGGAAGGTTTTAGATCATTTGGATAACAACCATGACATCGTTGTAGCATTGTCCCAACTTGGTGCGACAGGCACTGTCTCAGAAGCAACAAGTGCTGCTCTTGAAGCTTATGTATGTCAGCTCTATCTTCCTAGAACAACAAAAATAACAAACGTTGCAGATGCAAGATGGTGGCTCTTCAAGCGGAAACAAACCCAAGCAGAGAATCTTCCCCCAACTAAAGCTGCACTCACACATGCCATTGCCAGAGCACATTATCAAGCCATGATATGGTATAATGACATTGTTGCATTCCCTGAAATACCATCCCCAGAGAACTATGGCTGGAACTTGGCAGATGGAATTTTCATACCAGTGATGACACATTTGCCTCCAGCTCCAGATGCCGTCACACAGTTAGTGAAATGCGGATGTGGTCGGACCCGGTGTTGCAGTCACCAATGCAAGTGCAAAAAGAATGGACTGTTTTGCACAGAAATTTGTACATGCTGTGAAGGGGAAGAACTATGCGACAATGCTCCTTCGAACCCCGAAGTTGACTCTGACAATGAAGAGAACAGTGATGATGATGATGATGTTTAATACGGCTATGAAAGTAGCAAACTTGCAACAAGTTCATGTAGTTCCATTCTACATGGTTAAGACTGCATTTGTTGGACATGCGGTTGCAAGGTGTGTATAGTAGATGTGGGTGTGGCTATTGTGTCTGGGTTATGTGGGGTGTGTGCTGGTACTGCGAGCGCATGATACTGCACCTCATACATTTGTTATCCTCTGAAATGGATATTTAAATATTGAAGCTTGTATAGTTAAAGTCTACAAATTAAGTCCATAGAAGTGACTGTGTTTATCGTTTTCTATACGAGCTAAGGTGTGTATCTGAGTACCAGTTGCTTAGGTGAGTGTGTAGCTGTGCAAAAAAGTTTGAGAAAAATACGGTTAGGTATCGTTTTTAGATAGCACGTGTTACCACAATATCTAAAGGGGGATGGTCCGATTTCATCACATGCAGTTTTCACATTGATTGAATGGCTTTGACCCTCCACCCCAACTGTGAAGTTTCATGCTGTTATTTCAATCGTTTTGACAAGAGAGCTAAAAATGTGCATTTGCAAGCCCCATAGAATACTGTGGTTCAACTAATTGGTTGTTGAACCAATTACTTGTTTTTACTTACATTGATATTACTTACATTGATTTTGAAGTGTTAACAACAATGAAAACCTATCATTTTGCTTTCAAAATTGAGGTAAAATACTTTCATTGAAACTAACCAAGCGAAAAATAATGGCAAAACATCGGCCATTTTGAAATCCAAGATGGCTGCCGTCTGCACACTTCCAAAAATGACAACATGCATTTTCATGTACTTTGGTACCTAGATAATGAATAAAATAGGTGGCACCTTCTCATCATGAAAATCCTACAGGTGTCCACTCGCCCCCTCACTAAAAGGTGGAGCATGTTCACCATTTGGATGAATCTGTGAAGTTTATTCATCGACATGTTGATTTTGAATGTTTCATTCTCAAATTACAAAGTGGCTAAGAGAAGAAACAAAATATCAGCTGATGTGGAAGAAGAGATTGTGTGTGTAATTTTATCAGAAAAGTGTTTCAACAACTTGATGAATCGACGAGGTACTGAATGGTACTGAACGAGGTACTGAATGAACTTGATGAAATTGTTAACTTTAAGAAGGCAAGGGGGTTTCAATTCCCACTTGTTTGCAAGTCTGTGTTTGAACATGGGAGTATCATACAAACAACGTATTTTACACACTCAGGAGCAGCGGCTATCATGAGACAAAGTTCTGTTAAGGGTGTATTATTGGTCAAAATAACAGGTGATGGCACATGGTGGATGGAATATGTCTGCCGATACAGACCGACCAGCCCACAGCATCATCAGAACTACTAGTTGTCATCTGCTTTAGATGTGAACTAGAACCACACTGGCGAGAGCGCATATATCTCCACCAGGTCGAATATTTCACATTTCGTATCCCACTGATAGACCGGATCTGCATCCAGACGTGAACCAAAATCGAATCACTTTGTACTTGTCACCTACCCGACTCAAACACCAAGTTTTGTCCGAATCCGTCAATACCATTTTTTGATATCATGATGTATATTGTGCCGATTTGGGAGATCCCGGGGAGATACATACCAACACATAAGGGAGTCCTAGTGCCGTTATCTCTGTAGTATATTGTTTAGCTAAAATACCAACTACCCTCATATCGGTGGAAAGGAAAGATGCGTTGTGTAGTTAAAGCTATCCCATTGATCTTTTTCTCACTCCCAAACCACTTCTCAAACTCCATTCTAAAACTCCCTTCTTAAACACTTCTAATTCTCAAGCACCACTAAACTCTTTAGTCTCAAACTAGATGGTATTCAAAGAATACTTACTCTGCGCAGTCAACTTGTTGCGAGCCAACTCTTCTGTTTTTGAACATTTTTTTATTTTATCCAATATGGCTGCCAGACCACGTGAGCAATGACATCATAAATTTATATTCGCTCATATAATTGTTGCATAGATCACTCTCAATAAATTTCAAACTGATCAGACCAAGCAAGCATTGTCCCTGTCGAATTATGACGTCATAATTATGGCACCAATGACGTCATCGTTAACAACACAGATTCCCTATATGGAGCTCTACACAATGAGCCATGTTTAATTTTTTTCCATGCAGCGGTTTTGCAGATAGAGCAGTGCAACATTTTTCGGTTTTTCCAAGATGGCGCCTGTAACACATGACCTATGACGTCATGATTATCATTAAAATATTTCAAAGGAGGAGGCGCTCCGATGATGAAAATTTTGTGTCCATCAGACCAACAGTTGCTGAAATTTTTTAAAATAATGATCGGATAGTGTTTGTCTTGTCGAATAATGACGTCATAACGAAGGCACCGATGACATCATCATTAACATATCTTATTCCCCATGGGGAGTACTTGACGATGAGCCAGGTCTAAATTTTTTCCATGGAGTGGTTTCAGAGATATAGAGGTGCGACATTTTTCAAAGATGTGCGCCTATACCACGTGACCTATGACGTCGTAATATTCATTAAAATATTCTGCAGGAGGAGGGCCTCCTATGGTGAAAATTCCATGTCAATCGGAGCAACGGTTGCCAAGAAAATTAATTTTTAAAATGCGGACACGTACGGCACACAGCACACGGCACACGTACTTACGGAACTGAATGCTTAACCCTATTTTGCCTATTTTCCTATTTTGTGCCCTATTTTGCCCTATGCCCTATTTTGCCCTATGCCCTATTTTGTGCCCTATTTTGCCCTATGCCCTATTTTGCCCTATGCCCTATTTTGCCCTATTTGCCCTATTTTCGCTTCACGAGCGCAGGGCAACAACACACAACATTCATTCCACAGACCACACCATCCATCCAGCAAAACGTCAAATGTGTGTGCTTGACATGGTGCCATCTGCAGCGCAATAACTTTGGGTTCAGCACGGTGGCCTCGTCATCAGACTCATTGCCATGCCGCCGGGGAACCAGCAGCCCACCCACAGCATTCCTGCAGCCAATCATGATGAGTGTATCACAGAGAACCAGCCAATCGGAGTGGCTGGATCATGGAAGGCGGACGTGGGAGAAGACGCAAGCAAGGCACAATAAAATGCCTGGCAGAGTTGAAAATTGAGACAGAAAAAGAGGGTGGAGCTTCTGTTAAGGCGTGAACGTGGTTGGTGAGGCAGAGCAGTCGTTGGAGAAAAAAAGTCGGAGGAGTCAAAGTCAAGGTGAGCCCCACCTGGGGGACAACGGAACAAGTGCTGTGAATGCCACAAAATGAGCGCTGGGAATGCACGGAATGAGCGGGGAGTCGCAGGCTCTCAAGCATGGTCACCACCTCCTCACTGACATGACCTTACATTCTGACTTTGTTAAATCCAACCACAAACTCTCGGGCATCAAGAGAATCAACAGTGGTTCACCTCAGAGATAACTTATCTCCTTAAACACCTTACTTATGCATCTTACATTATTGCACCGACCACCACACACAACTCATTGACTCGTTCGTCCTGGTTTTGCGGAGTATCAACAGAGTCCACAACAGTCCTTTTCAGGACTCAGGTACACTCACCTGCATACGCAGCACGTCTCACCTGCACCTTTCACTCACACACACCACACCCTCTTCATTATTACGTGAGCTGTCTGGCTCTTGTATGGGTGAGGACGGGGTCGACACCACACCTCACCTGCCTCACTCCTTTGTCTATAACTCTTTATTATCTAATTTTCCAAGAATGAATGAGACACCTGTGTTGTCGAACCTGTGATTAAGTGGTTGACTAAAATGGGCTACTGCGCTTGGGGTAAGAGCATTCTTCTGTGACACTGTTTGTAAATACGTGCTTTTAAAATCCTTATCAACCGTTTTTCAAACTGCCCGATCGTCTTCTTCCATTGGTTAGAACATAGTGTGTGGTTGGTGACAGGGAGTGACAGGGAGAGGTTGGTGACCCCCACCGTTTTGTTTTGTTTCATCATGAGTCAACGTTATGCTTACGGTATTGGTCGGCTGGTTTTGATTAATATCAGTGGAGGACTTGGAAGCACAGTCTTATCTGGGGTGATTAATTTTCCGGGTAGGTAAAGTTGGATTAGAGTGCTGGATTCTACCGAAATTAAGCATCGCATTTGGTGTCGTTGTTTGCTTAGCAACCAGTCATGGTAGCAACCAACCTAGCAACCAGTTTGCCTAGCCTAGCAACCAGTCAACAAGTCACGGAGTTATCCTCGGTTCGTTGGCGTCAGGGTCATCATTTGCGAAGTGGATCTGAGAACTCCCTTCGCGAACCCCATTGTACCGAACCCGCAACATTGGACGTCAGGGGTAGGATTGGACCTGAGGTGTGACCAACTGTACCTCAACATTTTATAACGGAGTGTAGCGAGGGTGAACATTTAAATATAACTAGAAGGGCACTCAGCAGAGCGCATACCTCCTCCACCAGGCTGAACAGTTTATGATTTCTATCTCATTGATCGGCCGAATCTGGATTCGGACGTGAAACAAAATTTAATCGGCTTGTTCTTGTCACCAAACCAACTCGTCTACCAAGTTTATTCACAACTTGTGCACAACTTTTTTTAGCCGCGTCGCAAGACGCTGGTCATAGAGTGCCCTCTGCTGTTGTTCTTGTCCTTCTTCTTCTTCTTCTTCTTGTTCTTCTTGTAGGTCTTGCAGAGAAGACAAAACCTCAAAGCTCCACCCATTCTGGGAACCATAGCTCCACCCGTTGTGGGAGAGGCTTCATATAAACAAATATCCACCATTTTATTAACTCGCATAGCTTTGAGGCCTGTTTTGTAGGCCCGTGGTGTCTTCCTCTCTCACACAGTTTTCTTTCAAATCAAATTCGAGATATCATTTCATTTTTCACAGTCGCTAACATAGTTTTAGACTCGGTTGAAAAAAAACGGGAAGAAAATCCGATGAAAGTTGCCCTTTATAGAACGAAATGAATTCTCAATGGCCTGTAACTTCAAGTC
>NW_027619691.1:0-34000 GCF_964187855.1 Myxine glutinosa
GTTAGTGTTGAAAAACCACTTTTCGCACTTGTGTTAGTGTTGAAAAACCACTTTTCGCACTTGTGTTGGTGCAGGAAACCACTTTTGCACTTGTATTAGTGTGGAAAAAACACTTTTTGCACTTGTGATAGTGTTGAAAAACCACTTTTCGCACTTGTGTTAGTGTTGAAAAACCACTTTTCGCACTTGTGTTGGTGCAGGAAACCACTTTTGCACTTGTATTAGTGTGGAAAACCACTTTTTGCACTTGTGTTAGTGTTGAAAAACCACTTTTCGCACTTGTGTTGGTGCAGGAAACCACTTTTGCACTTGTATTAGTGTGGAAAACCACTTTTCGCACTTGTGTTAGTGTTGAAAAACCACTTTTCGCACTTGTGTTGGTGCAGGAAACCACTTTTGCACTTGTATTAGTGTGGAAAAACCACTTTTTGCACTTGAGTTAGTGTTGAAAAACCACTTTTCGCACTTGTGTTAGTGTTGAAAAACCACTTTTCGCACTTGTGTTGGTGCAGGAAACCACTTTTGCACTTGTATTAGTGTGGAAAAACCACTTTTTGCACTTGAGTTATTGTTGAAAAACCACTTTTCGCACTTGTGTTAGTGTTGAAAAACCACTTTTCGCACTTGTGTTGGTGCAGGAAACCACTTTTGCACTTGTATTAGTGTGGAAAAAACACTTTTTGCACTTGTGATAGTGTTGAAAAACCTCTTTTCGCACTTGTGTTAGTGTTGAAAAACCACTTTTCGCACTTGTGTTGGTGCAGGAAACCACTTTTGCACTTGTATTAGTGTGGAAAACCACTTTTCGCACTTGTGTTAGTGTTGAAAAACCACTTTTCGCACTTGTGTTGGTGCAGGAAACCACTTTTGCACTTGTATTAGTGTGGAAAAACCACTTTTTGCACTTGAGTTAGTGTTGAAAAACCACTTTTCGCACTTGTGTTAGTGTTGAAAAACCACTTTTCGCACTTGTGTTGGTGCAGGAAACCACTTTTGCACTTGTATTAGTGTGGAAAAACCACTTTTTGCACTTGAGTTATTGTTGAAAAACCACTTTTCGCACTTGTGTTAGTGTTGAAAAACCACTTTTCGCACTTGTGTTGGTGCAGGAAACCACTTTTGCACTTGTATTAGTGTGGAAAACCACTTTTCGCACTTGTGTTAGTGTTGAAAAACCACTTTTCTCACTTGTGTTGGTGCAGGAAACCACTTTTGCACTTGTATTAGTGTGGAAAAACCACTTTTTGCACTTGAGTTAGTGTTGAAAAACCACTTTTCGCACTTGTGTTAGTGTTGAAAAACCACTTTTCGCACTTGTGTTGGTGCAGGAAACCACTTTTGCACTTGTATTAGTGTGGAAAAACCACTTTTTGCACTTGAGTTATTGTTGAAAAACCACTTTTCGCACTTGTGTTAGTGTTGAAAAACCACTTTTCGCACTTGTGTTGGTGCAGGAAACCACTTTTGCACTTGTATTAATGTGGAAAAAACACTTTTTGCACTTGTGATAATGTTGAAAAACCACTTTTCGCACTTGTGTTAGTGTTGAAAAACCACTTTTCGCACTTGTGTTGGTGCAGGAAACCACTTTTGCACTTGTATTAGTGTGGAAAAACCACTTTTTGCACTTGAGTTAGTGTTGAAAAACCACTTTTCGCACTTGTGTTAGTGTTGAAAAACCACTTTTCGCACTTGTGTTGGTGCAGGAAACCACTTTTGCACTTGTATTAGTGTGGAAAAAACACTTTTTACACTTGTGATAGTGTTGAAAAACCACTTTTCGCACTTGTGTTAGTGTTGAAAAACCACTTTTCGCACTTGTGTTGGTGCAGGAAACCACTTTTGCACTTGTATTAGTGTGGAAAAACCACTTTTTGCACTTGTGATAGTATTGAAAAACCACTTTTCGCACTTTTGTTAGTGTTGAAAAACCACTTTTCGCACTTGTGTTGGTGCAGGAAACCACTTTTGCACTTGTATTAGTGTGGAAAAAACCACTTTTTGCACTTGAGTTAGTGTTGAAAAACCACTTTTCGCACTCGTGTTAGTGTTGAAAAACCACTTTTCGCACTTGTGTTGGTGCAGGAAACCACTTTTGCACTTGTATTAGTGTGGAAAAAACACTTTTTGCACTTGTGATAGTGTTGAAAAACCACTTTTCGCACTTGGGTTAGTGTTGAAAAACCACTTTTCGCACTTGTGTTGGTGCAGGAAACCACTTTTGCACTTGTATTAGTGTGGAAAAACCACTTTTTGCACTTGTGATAGTGTTGAAAAACCACTTTTCGCACTTGTGTTAGTGTTGAAAAACCACTTTTCGCACTTGTGTTGGTGCAGGAAACCACTTTTTCACTTGTATTAGTGTGGAAAAACCACTTTTTGCACTTGAGTTAGTGTTGAAAAACCACTTTTCGCACTCGTGTTAGTGTTGAAAAACCACTTTTCGCACTTGTGTTGGTGCAGGAAACCACTTTTGCACTTGTATTAGTGTGGAAAAAACACTTTTTGCACTTGTGATAGTGTTGAAAAACCACTTTTCGCACTTGTGTTGGTGCAGGAAACCACTTTTGCACTTGTATTAGTGTGGAAAAAACACTTTTTGCACTTGTGATAGTGTTGAAAAACCACTTTTCGCACTTGGGTTAGTGTTGAAAAACCACTTTTCGCACTTGTGTTGGTGCAGGAAACCACTTTTGCACTTGTATTAGTGTGGAAAAACCACTTTTTGCACTTGTGATAGTGTTGAAAAACCACTTTTCGCACTTGTGTTAGTGTTGAAAAACCACTTTTCGCACTTGTGTTGGTGCAGGAAACCACTTTTTCACTTGTATTAGTGTGGAAAAACCACTTTTCGCACTTGTGTTAGTGTTGAAAAACCACATTTCGCACTTGTGTTAGTGTTGAAAAACCACTTTTCGCACTTTTGTTGGTGCAGGAAACCACTTTTGCACTTGTATTAGTGTGGAAAAAACACTTTTTGCACTTGTGATAGTGTTGGAAAAACCACTTTTCGCACTTGTGTTAGTGTTGAAAAACCACTTTTCGCACTTGTGTTGGTGCAGGAAACCACTTTTGCACTTGTATTAGTGTGGAAAAACCACTTTTTGCACTTGTGATAGTGTTGAAAATCCACTTTTCGCACTTGTGTTAGTGTTGAAAAACCACATTTCGCACTTGTGTTGGTGCAGGAAACCACTTTTGCACTTGTATTAGTGTGGAAAAAACACTTTTTGCACTTGTGATAGTGTTGAAAAACCACTTTTCACACTTGTGTTAGTGTTGAAAAACCACTTTTCGCACTTGTGTTGGTGCAGGAAACCACTTTTGCACTTGTATTAGTGTGGAAAAACCACTTTTTGCACTTGAGTTAGTGTTGAAAAACCACTTTTCGCACTTGTGTTAGTGTTGAAAAACCACTTTTCGCACTTGTGTTGGTGCAGGAAACCACTTTTGCACTTGTATTAGTGTGGAAAAAACACTTTTTACACTTGTGATAGTGTTGAAAAACCACTTTTCGCACTTGTGTTAGTGTTGAAAAACCACTTTTCGCACTTGTGTTGGTGCAGGAAACCACTTTGCACTTGTATTAGTGTGGAAAAACCACTTTTTGCACTTGAGTTAGTGTTGAAAAACCACTTTTCGCACTTGTGTTAGTGTTGAAAAAACACTTTTCGCACTTGTGTTGGTGCAGGAAACCACTTTTGCACTTGTATTAGTGTGGAAAAAACACTTTTTGCACTTGTGATAGTGTTGAAAAACCACTTTTCGCACTTGTGTTGGTGCAGGAAACCACTTTTGCACTTGTATTAGTGTGGAAAAACCACTTTTTGCACTTGTGATAGTGTTGAAAAACCACTTTTCGCACTTGTGTTAGTGTTGAAAAACCACTTTTCGCACTTGTGTTGGTGCAGGAAACCACTTTTGCACTTGTATTAGTGTGGAAAAACCACTTTTTGCACTTGAGTTAGTGTTGAAAAACAACCTTTCGCACTTGTGTTAGTGTTGAAAAACCACTTTTCGCACTTGTGTTGGTGCAGGAAACCACTTTTGCACTTGTATTAGTGTGGAAAAAACACTTTTTGCACTTGTGATAGTGTTGAAAAACCACTTTTCGCACTTTTGTTAGTGTTGAAAAACCACTTTTAGCACTTGTGTTGGTGCAGGTAACCACTTTTGCACTTGTATTATTGTGGAAAAACCACTTTTAGCACTTGTGTTGGTGCAGGAAACCACTTTCGCACTTGTATTAGTGTGGAAAAACCACTTTTTGCACTTGTGATAGTGTTGAAAAACCACTTTTTGCACTTTTGTTAGTGTTGAAAAACCACTTTTAGCACTTGTGTTGGTGCAGGTAACCACTTTTGCACTTGTATTATTGTGGAAAAACCACTTTTCGCACTTGTGTTGGTGCAGGAAACCACTTTTGCGCTTGTATTAGTGTGGAAAAACCACTTTTTGCACTTGTGATAGTGTTGAAAAACCACTTTTCGCACTTGTGTTAGTGTTGAAAAACCACTTTTCACACTTGTGTTGGTGCAGGAAACCACTTTTGCACTTGTATTAGTGTGGAAAAAACACTTTTTGCACTTGTGATAGTGTTGAAAAACCACTTTTCGCACTTGTGTTAGTGTTGAAAAACCACTTTTCGCACTTGTGTTGGTGCAGGAAACCACTTTTGCACTTGTATTAGTGTGGAAAAAACACTTTTTGCACTTGTGATAGTGTTGAAAAACCACTTTTCGCATTTGTGTTAGTGTTGAAAAACCACTTTTCGCACTTGTGTTGGTGCAGGAAACCACTTTTGCACTTGTATTAGTGTGGAAAAACCACTTTTTGCACTTGTGATAGTGTTGAAAAACCACTTTTCGCACTTGTGTTAGTGTTGAAAAACCACTTTTCGCACTTGTGTTGGTGCAGGAAACCAGTTTTGCACTTGTATTAGTGTGGAAAAACCACTTTTTGCACTTGAGTTAGTGTTGAAAAACCACTTTTCGCACTTGTGTTAGTGTTGAAAAACCACTTTTCGCACTTGTGTTGGTGCAGGAAACCACTTTTGCACTTGTATTAGTGTGGAAAAAACACTTTTTGCACTTGTGATAGTGTTGAAAAACCACTTTTCGCACTTGTGTTAGTGTTGAAAAACCACTTTTCGCACTTGTGTTGTTGCAGGAAACCACTTTTGCACTTGTATTAGTGTGGAAAAAACACTTTTTGCACTTGTGATAGTGTTGAAAAACCACTTTTCGCACTTGTGTTAGTGTTGAAAAACCACTTTTCGTACTTGTGTTGGTGCAGGAAACCACTTTTGCATTTGTATTAGTGTGGAAAAACCACTTTTTGCACTTGTGATAGTGTTGAAAAACCACTTTTCACACTTGTGTTAGTGTTGAAAAACCACTTTTCGCACTTGTGTTGGTGCAGGAAACCACTTTTGCACTTGTATTAGTGTGGAAAAACCACTTTTTGCACTTGAGTTAGTGTTGAAAAACCACTTTTCGCACTTGTGTTAGTGTTGAAAAAACACTTTTCGCACTTGTGTTGGTGCAGGAAACCACTTTTGCACTTGTATTAGTGTGGAAAAAACACTTTTTGCACTTGTGATAGTGTTGAAAAACCACTTTTCGCACTTGTGTTGGTGCAGGAAACCACTTTTGCACTTGTATTAGTGTGGAAAAACCACTTTTTGCACTTGTGATAGTGTTGAAAAACCACTTTTCGCACTTGTCTTGGTGCAGGAAACCACTTTTGCACTTGTATTAGTGTGGAAAAACCACTTTTTGCACTTGTGATAGTGTTGAAAAACCACTTTTCGCACTTGTGTTAGTGTTGAAAAACCACTTTTCGCACTTGTGTGCGAAAGTGGCAGGATACCACTTTTGCACTTGTATTAGTGTGGAAAAACCACTTTTTGCACTTGAGTTAGTGTTGAAAAACAACTTTTCGCACTTGTGTTAGTGTTGAAAAACCACTTTTCGCACTTGTGTTGGTGCAGGAAACCACTTTTGCACTTGTATTAGTGTGGAAAAAACACTTTTTGCACTTGTGATAGTGTTGAAAAACCACTTTTCGCACTTTTGTTAGTGTTGAAAAACCACTTTTAGCACTTGTGTTAGTGCAGGAAACCACTTTTGCACTTGTATTAGTGTGGAAAAACCACTTTTAGCACTTGTGTTGGTGCAGGAAACCACTTTCGCACTTGTATTAGTGTGGAAAAACCACTTTTTGCACTTGTGATAGTGTTGAAAAACCACTTTTCGCACTTTTGTTAGTGTTGAAAAACCACTTTTCGCACTTGTGTTGGTGTGGAAAAACCACTTTTCGCACTTGTGATAGTGTTGAAAAACCACTTTTCGCACTTGTGTTAGTGTTGAAAAACCACTTTTCGCACTTGTGTTGGTGCAGGAAACCACTTTTGCACTTGTATTAGTGTGGAAAAACCACTTTTCGCACTTGTGTTAGTGTTGAAAAACCACATTTCGCACTTGTGTTAGTGTTGAAAAACCACTTTTCGCACTTTTGTTGGTGCAGGAAACCACTTTTGCACTTGTATTAGTGTGGAAAAAACACTTTTTGCACTTGTGATAGTGTTGAAAAACCACTTTTCGCACTTGTGCTAGTGTTGAAAAACCACTTTTCGCACTTGTGTTGGTGCAGGAAACCACTTTTGCATTTGTATTAGTGTGGAAAAACCACTTTTTGCACTTGTGATAGTGTAGAAAAACCACTTTTCACACTTGTGTTCGTGTTGAAAAACCACTTTTCGCACTTGTGTTGGTGCAGGAAACCACTTTTGCACTTGTATTAGTGTGGAAAAACCACTTTTTGCACTTGAGTTAGTGTTGAAAAACCACTTTTCGCACTTGTGTTAGTGTTGAAAAAACACTTTTCGCACCTGTGTTGGTGCAGGAAACCAATTTTGCACGTGTATTACTGTGGAAAAAACACTTTTTGCACTTGTGATAGTGTTGAAAAACCACTTTTCGCACTTGTGTTGGTGCAGGAAACCACTTTTGCACTTGTATTAGTGTGGAAAAACCACTTTTTGCACTTGTGATAGTGTTGAAAAACCACTTTTCGCACTTGTGTTGGTGCAGGAAACCACTTTTGCACTTGTATTAGTGTGGAAAAACCAATTTTTGCACTTGTGATAATGTTGAAAAACCACTTTTCGCACTTGTGTTAGTGTTGAAAAACCACTTTTCGCACTTGTGTTGGTGCAGGAAACCACTTTTGCACTTGTATTAGTGTGGAAAAACCACTTTTTGCACTTGAGTTAGTGTTGAAAAACAACTTTTCGCACTTGTGTTAGTGTTGAAAAACCACTTTTCGCACTTGTGTTGGTGCAGGAAACCACTTTTGCACTTGTATTAGTGTGGAAAAAACACTTTTTGCACTTGTGATAGTGTTGAAAAACCACTTTTCGCACTTTTGTTAGTGTTGAAAAACCACTTTTCGCACTTGTGTTGGTGCAGGAAACCACTTTTGCACTTGTATTAGTGTGGAAAAACCACTTTTTGCACTTGAGTTAGTGTTGAAAACCACTTTTCGCACTTGTGTTAGTGTTGAAAAACCACTTTTCGCACTTGTGTTGGTGCAGGAAACCACTTTTGCACTTGTATTACTGTGGAAAACCCACTTTTTGCACTTGAGTTAGTGTTGAAAAACCACTTTTCGCACTTGTGTTGGTGCAGGAAACCACTTTTGCACTTGTATTAGTGTGGAAAAAACACTTTTTGCACTTGTGATAGTGTTGAAAAACCACTTTTCGCACTTGTGTTAGTGTTGAAAAACCACTTTTCGCACTTGTGTTGGTGCAGGAAACCACTTTTTCACTTGTATTAGTGTGGAAAAACCACTTTTCGCACTTGTGTTAGTGTTGAAAAACCACATTTCGCACTTGTGTTAGTGTTGAAAAACCACTTTTCGCACTTTTGTTGGTGCAGGAAACCACTTTTGCACTTGTATTAGTGTGGAAAAAACACTTTTTGCACTTGTGATAGTGTTGGAAAAACCACTTTTCGCACTTGTGTTAGTGTTGAAAAACCACTTTTCGCACTTGTGTTGGTGCAGGAAACCACTTTTGCATTTGTATTAGTGTGGAAAAACCACTTTTTGCACTTGAGTTAGTGTTGAAAAACAACTTTTCGCACTTGTGTTAGTGTTGAAAAACCACTTTTCGCACTTGTGTTGGTGCAGGAAACCACTTTTGCACTTGTATTAGTGTGGAAAAAACACTTTTTGCACTTGTGATAGTGTTGAAAAACCACTTTTCGCACTTTTGTTAGTGTTGAAAAACCACTTTTAGCACTTGTGTTAGTGCAGGAAACCACGTTTGCACTTGTATTAGTGTGGAAAAACCACTTTTAGCACTTGTGTTGGTGCAGGAAACCACTTTCGCACTTGTATTAGTGTGGAAAAACCACTTTTTGCACTTGTGATAGTGTTGAAAAACCACTTTTCGCACTTTTGTTAGTGTTGAAAAACCACTTTTTGCACTTGTGTTGGTGTGGAAAAACCACTTTTCGCACGTGTGATAGTGTTGAAAAACCACTTTTCGCACTTGTGTTAGTGTTGAAAAACCACTTTTCGCACTTGTGTTGGTGCAGGAAACCACTTTTGCACTTGTATTAGTGTGGAAAACCACTTTTCGCACTTGTGTTAGTGTTGAAAAACCACATTTCGCACTTGTGTTAGTGTTGAAAAACCACTTTTCGCACTTTTGTTGGTGCAGGAAACCACTTTTGCACTTGTATTAGTGTGGAAAAAACACTTTTTGCACTTGTGATAGTGTTGAAAAACCACTTTTCGCACTTGTGCTAGTGTTGAAAAACCACTTTTCGCACTTGTGTTGGTGCAGGAAACCACTTTTGCATTTGTATTAGTGTGGAAAAACCACTTTTTGCACTTGTGATAGTGTTGAAAAACCACTTTTCGCACTTGTGTTCGTGTTGAAAAACCACTTTTCGCACTTGTGTTGGTGCAGGAAACCACTTTTGCACTTGTATTAGTGTGGAAAAACCACTTTTTGCACTTGAGTTAGTGTTGAAAAACCACTTTTCGCACTTGTGTTAGTGTTGAAAAAACACTTTTCGCACTTGTGTTGGTGCAGGAAACCACTTTTGCACGTGTATTACTGTGGAAAAAACACTTTTTGCACTTGTGATAGTGTTGAAAAACCACTTTTCGCACTTGTGTTGGTGCAGGAAACCACTTTTGCACTTGTATTAGTGTGGAAAAACCACTTTTTGCACTTGTGATAGTGTTGAAAAACCACTTTTCGCACTTGTGTTGGTGCAGGAAACCACTTTTGCACTTGTATTAGTGTGGAAAAACCACTTTTTGCACTTGTGATAGTGTTGAAAAACCACTTTTCGCACTTGTGTTAGTGTTGAAAAACCACTTTTCGCACTTGTGTTGGTGCAGGAAACCACTTTTGCACTTGTATTAGTGTGGAAAAACCACTTTTTGCACTTGAGTTAGTGTTGAAAAACAACTTTTCGCACTTGTGTTAGTGTTGAAAAACCACTTTTCGCACTTGTGTTGGTGCAGGAAACCACTTTTGCACTTGTATTAGTGTGGAAAAAACACTTTTTGCACTTGTGATAGTGTTGAAAAACCACTTTTCGCACTTTTGTTAGTGTTGAAAAACCACTTTTAGCACTTGTGTTGGTGCAGGAAACCACTTTTGCACTTGTATTAGTGTGGAAAAACCACTTTTAGCACTTGTGTTGGTGCAGGAAACCACTTTCGCACTTGTATTAGTGTGGAAAAACCACTTTTTGCACTTGTGATAGTGTTGAAAAACCACTTTTCGCACTTTTGTTAGTGTTGAAAAACCACTTTTCGCACTTGTGTTGGTGCAGGAAACCACTTTTGCACTTGTATTAGTGTGGAAAAACCACTTTTTGCACTTGAGTTAGTGTTGAAAACCACTTTTCGCACTTGTGTTAGTGTTGAAAAACCACTTTTCGCACTTGTGTTGGTGCAGGAAACCACTTTTGCACTTGTATTACTGTGGAAAACCCACTTTTTGCACTTGAGTTAGTGTTGAAAAACCACTTTTCGCACTTGTGTTGGTGCAGGAAACCACTTTTGCACTTGTATTAGTGTGGAAAAAACACTTTTTGCACTTGTGATAGTGTTGAAAAACCACTTTTCGCACTTGTGTTAGTGTTGAAAAACCACTTTTCGCACTTGTGTTGGTGCAGGAAACCACTTTTTCACTTGTATTAGTGTGGAAAAACCACTTTTCGCACTTGTGTTAGTGTTGAAAAACCACATTTCGCACTTGTGTTAGTGTTGAAAAACCACTTTTCGCACTTTTGTTGGTGCAGGAAACCACTTTTGCACTTGTATTAGTGTGGAAAAAACACTTTTTGCACTTGTGATAGTGTTGGAAAAACCACTTTTCGCACTTGTGTTAGTGTTGAAAAACCACTTTTCGCACTTGTGTTGGTGCAGGAAACCACTTTTGCACTTGTATTAGTGTGGAAAAACCACTTTTTGCACTTGTGATAGTGTTGAAAATCCACTTTTCGCACTTGTGTTAGTGTTGAAAAACCACATTTCGCACTTGTGTTGGTGCAGGAAACCACTTTTGCACTTGTATTAGTGTGGAAAAAACACTTTTTGCACTTGTGATAGTGTTGAAAAACCACTTTTCACACTTGTGTTAGTGTTGAAAAACCACTTTTCGCACTTGTGTTGGTGCAGGAAACCACTTTTGCACTTGTATTAGTGTGGAAAAACCACTTTTTGCACTTGAGTTAGTGTTGAAAAACCACTTTTCGCACTTGTGTTAGTGTTGAAAAACCACTTTTCGCACTTGTGTTGGTGCAGGAAACCACTTTTGCACTTGTATTAGTGTGGAAAAAACACTTTTTACACTTGTGATAGTGTTGAAAAACCACTTTTCGCACTTGTGTTAGTGTTGAAAAACCACTTTTCGCACTTGTGTTGGTGCAGGAAACCACTTTTGCACTTGTATTAGTGTGGAAAAACCACTTTTTGCACTTGTGATAGTATTGAAAAACCACTTTTCGCACTTTTGTTAGTGTTGAAAAACCACTTTTCGCACTTGTGTTGGTGCAGGAAACCACTTTTGCACTTGTATTAGTGTGGAAAAAACCACTTTTTGCACTTGAGTTAGTGTTGAAAAACACTTTTCGCACTCGTGTTAGTGTTGAAAAACCACTTTTCGCACTTGTGTTGGTGCAGGAAACCACTTTTGCACTTGTATTAGTGTGGAAAAAACACTTTTTGCACTTGTGATAGTGTTGAAAAACCACTTTTCGCACTTGGGTTAGTGTTGAAAAACCACTTTTCGCACTTGTGTTGGTGCAGGAAACCACTTTTGCACTTGTATTAGTGTGGAAAAACCACTTTTTGCACTTGTGATAGTGTTGAAAAACCACTTTTCGCACTTGTGTTAGTGTTGAAAAACCACTTTTCGCACTTGTGTTGGTGCAGGAAACCACTTTTTCACTTGTATTAGTGTGGAAAAACCACTTTTTGCACTTGAGTTAGTGTTGAAAAACCACTTTTCGCACTCGTGTTAGTGTTGAAAAACCACTTTTCGCACTTGTGTTGGTGCAGGAAACCACTTTTGCACTTGTATTAGTGTGGAAAAAACACTTTTTGCACTTGTGATAGTGTTGAAAAACCACTTTTCGCACTTGTGTTGGTGCAGGAAGCCACTTTTGCACTTGTATTAGTGTGGAAAAAACACTTTTTGCACTTGTGATAGTGTTGAAAAACCACTTTTCGCACTTGGGTTAGTGTTGAAAAACCACTTTTCGCACTTGTGTTGGTGCAGGAAACCACTTTTGCACTTGTATTAGTGTGGAAAAACCACTTTTTGCACTTGTGATAGTGTTGAAAAACCACTTTTCGCACTTGTGTTAGTGTTGAAAAACCACTTTTCGCACTTGTGTTGGTGCAGGAAACCACTTTTTCACTTGTATTAGTGTGGAAAAACCACTTTTCGCACTTGTGTTAGTGTTGAAAAACCACATTTCGCACTTGTGTTAGTGTTGAAAAACCACTTTTCGCACTTTTGTTGGTGCAGGAAACCACTTTTGCACTTGTATTAGTGTGGAAAAAACACTTTTTGCACTTGTGATAGTGTTGGAAAAACCACTTTTCGCACTTGTGTTAGTGTTGAAAAACCACTTTTCGCACTTGTGTTGGTGCAGGAAACCACTTTTGCACTTGTATTAGTGTGGAAAAACCACTTTTTGCACTTGTGATAGTGTTGAAAATCCACTTTTCGCACTTGTGTTAGTGTTGAAAAACCACATTTCGCACTTGTGTTGGTGCAGGAAACCACTTTTGCACTTGTATTAGTGTGGAAAAAACACTTTTTGCACTTGTGATAGTGTTGAAAAACCACTTTTCACACTTGTGTTAGTGTTGAAAAACCACTTTTCGCACTTGTGTTGGTGCAGGAAACCACTTTTGCACTTGTATTAGTGTGGAAAAACCACTTTTTGCACTTGAGTTAGTGTTGAAAAACCACTTTTCGCACTTGTGTTAGTGTTGAAAAACCACTTTTCGCACTTGTGTTGGTGCAGGAAACCACTTTTGCACTTGTATTAGTGTGGAAAAAACACTTTTTACACTTGTGATAGTGTTGAAAAACCACTTTTCGCACTTGGGTTAGTGTTGAAAAACCACTTTTCGCACTTGTGTTGGTGCAGGAAACCACTTTTGCACTTGTATTAGTGTGGAAAAACCACTTTTTGCACTTGTGATAGTGTTGAAAAACCACTTTTCGCACTTGGGTTAGTGTTGAAAAACCACTTTTCGCACTTGTGTTGGTGCAGGAAACCACTTTTGCACTTGTATTAGTGTGGAAAAACCACTTTTTGCACTTGTGATAGTGTTGAAAAACCACTTTTCGCACTTGGGTTAGTGTTGCAAAACCACTTTTCGCACTTGTGTTGGTGCAGGAAACCACTTTTGCACTTGTATTAGTGTGGAAAAACCACTTTTTGCACTTGTGTTAGTGTTGAAAAACCACTTTTCGCACTTGTGTTGGTGCAGGAAACCACTTTTGCACTTGTATTAGTGTGGAAAAAACACTTTTTGCACTTGAGTTAGTGTTGAAAAACCACTTTTCGCACTTGTGTTAGTGTTGAAAAACCACTTTTCGCACTTGTGTTGGTGCAGGAAACCACTTTTGCACTTGTATTAGTGTGGAAAAAACACTTTTTGCACTTGTGATAGTGTTGGAAAAACCACTTTTCGCACTTGTGTTAGTGTTGAAAAACCACTTTTCGCACTTGTGTTGGTGCAGGAAACCACTTTTGCATTTGTATTAGTGTGGAAAAACCACTTTTTGCACTTGAGTTAGTGTTGAAAAACAACTTTTCGCACTTGTGTTAGTGTTGAAAAACCACTTTTCGCACTTGTGTTGGTGCAGGAAACCACTTTTGCACTTCTATTAGTGTGGAAAAAACACTTTTTGCACTTGTGATAGTGTTGAAAAACCACTTTTCGCACTTGTGTTGGTGCAGGAAACCACTTTTGCACTTGTATTAGTGTGGAAAAAACACTTTTTGCACTTGTGATAGTGTTGAAAAACCACTTTTCGCACTTGTGTTAGTGTTGAAAAACCACTTTTCGCACTTGTGTTGGTGCAGGAAACCACTTTTTCACTTGTATTAGTGTGGAAAAACCACTTTTCGCACTTGTGTTAGTGTTGAAAAACCACATTTCGCACTTGTGTTAGTGTTGAAAAACCACTTTTCGCACTTTTGTTGGTGCAGGAAACCACTTTTGCACTTGTATTAGTGTGGAAAAAACACTTTTTGCACTTGTGATAGTGTTGGAAAAACCACTTTTCGCACTTGTGTTAGTGTTGAAAACCCACTTTTCGCACTTGTATTGGTGCAGGAAACCACTTTTGCATTTGTATTAGTGTGGAAAAACCACTTTTTGCACTTGAGTTAGTGTTGAAAAACAACTTTTCGCACTTGTGTTAGTGTTGAAAAACCACTTTTCGCACTTGTGTTGGTGCAGGAAACCACTTTTGCACTTGTATTAGTGTGGAAAAAACACTTTTTGCACTTGTGATAGTGTTGAAAAACCACTTTTCGCACTTTTGTTAGTGTTGAAAAACCACTTTTAGCACTTGTGTTAGTGCAGGAAACCACTTTTGCACTTGTATTAGTGTGGAAAAACCACTTTTAGCACTTGTGTTGGTGCAGGAAACCACTTTCGCACTTGTATTAGTGTGGAAAAACCACTTTTTGCACTTGTGATAGTGTTGAAAAACCACTTTTCGCACTTTTGTTAGTGTTGAAAAACCACTTTTCGCACTTGTGTTGGTGTGGAAAAACCACTTTTCGCACTTGTGATAGTGTTGAAAAACCACTTTTCGCACTTGTGTTAGTGTTGAAAAACCACTTTTCGCACTTGTGTTGGTGCAGGAAACCACTTTTGCACTTGTATTAGTGTGGAAAAACCACTTTTCGCACTTGTGTTAGTGTTGAAAAACCACATTTCGCACTTGTGTTAGTGTTGAAAAACCACTTTTCGCACTTTTGTTGGTGCAGGAAACCACTTTTACACTTGTATTAGTGTGGAAAAAACACTTTTTGCACTTGTGATAGTGTTGAAAAACCACTTTTCGCACTTGTGCTAGTGTTGAAAAACCACTTTTCGCACTTGTGTTGGTGCAGGAAACCACTTTTGCATTTGTATTAGTGTGGAAAAACCACTTTTTGCACTTGTGATAGTGTTGAAAAACCACTTTTCGCACTTGTGTTCGTGTTGAAAAACCACTTTTCGCACTTGTGTTGGTGCAGGAAACCACTTTTGCACTTGTATTAGTGTGGAAAAACCACTTTTTGCACTTGAGTTAGTGTTGAAAAACCACTTTTCGCACTTGTGTTAGTGTTGAAAAAACACTTTTCGCACTTGTGTTGGTGCAGGAAACCACTTTTGCACGTGTATTACTGTGGAAAAAACACTTTTTGCACTTGTGATAGTGTTGAAAAACCACTTTTCGCACTTGTGTTGGTGCAGGAAACCACTTTTGCACTTGTATTAGTGTGGAAAAACACTTTTTGCACTTGTGATAGTGTTGAAAAACCACTTTTCGCACTTGTGTTGGTGCAGGAAACCACTTTTGCACTTGTATTAGTGTGGAAAAACCACTTTTTGCACTTGTGATAGTGTTGAAAAACCACTTTTCGCACTTGTGTTAGTGTTGAAAAACCACTTTTCGCACTTGTGTTGGTGCAGGAAACCACTTTTGCACTTGTATTAGTGTGGAAAAAACACTTTTTGCACTTGTGATAGTGTTGAAAAACCACTTTTCGCACTTGGGTTAGTGTTGAAAAACCACTTTTCGCACTTGTGTTGGTGCAGGAAACCACTTTTGCACTTGTATTAGTGTGGAAAAACCACTTTTTGCACTTGTGATAGTGTTGAAAAACCACTTTTCGCACTTGGGTTAGTGTTGAAAAACCACTTTTCGCACTTGTGTTGGTGCAGGAAACCACTTTTGCACTTGTATTAGTGTGGAAAAACCACTTTTTGCACTTGTGATAGTGTTGAAAAACCACTTTTCGCACTTGGGTTAGTGTTGCAAAACCACTTTTCGCACTTGTGTTGGTGCAGGAAACCACTTTTGCACTTGTATTAGTGTGGAAAAACCACTTTTTGCACTTGTGTTAGTGTTGAAAAACCACTTTTCGCACTTGTGTTGGTGCAGGAAACCACTTTTGCACTTGTATTAGTGTGGAAAAAACACTTTTTGCACTTGAGTTAGTGTTGAAAAACCACTTTTCGCACTTGTGTTAGTGTTGAAAAACCACTTTTCGCACTTGTGTTGGTGCAGGAAACCACTTTTGCACTTGTATTAGTGTGGAAAAAACACTTTTTGCACTTGTGATAGTGTTGAAAAACCACTTTTCGCACTTGTGTTAGTGTTGAAAAACCACTTTTCGCACTTGTGTTGGTGCAGGAAACCACTTTTGCACTTGTATTTGTGTGAAAAACCACTTTTCGCACTTGTGTTAGTGTTGAAAAACCACTTTTCGCACTTGTGTTGGTGCAGGAAACCACTTTTGCACTTGTATTAGTGTGGAAAAAACACTTTTCGCACTTGTGTTAGTGTTGAAAAACCACTTTTGCACTTGTATTAGTGTGGAAAAACCACTTTTTGCACTTGTGTTCGTGTTGAAAAACCACTTTTTGCACTTGTGTTAGTGTTGAAAAACCACTTTTCGCACTTGTGTTGGTGCAGGAAACCACTTTTGCAGAAAACCACCACTTTTCGCACTTGTGTTAGTGTTGAAAAACCACTTTTCGCACTTGTGTTGGTGCAGGAAACCACTTTTGCACTTGTATTAGTGTGGAAAAAACACTTTTTGCACTTCTGTTAGTGTTGAAAAACCACTTTTCGCACTTGTGTTAGTGTTGAAAAACCACTTCGCACTTGTGTTGGTGCAGGAATCCACTTTTGCACTTGTATATAGTGTGGAAAAAACACTTTTCGCACTTGTGTTAGTGTTGAAAAACCACTTTTCGCACTTGTGTTAGTGTTGAAAAACCACTTTTCGCACTTGTGTTGGTGCAGGAAACCACTTTTGCACTTGTATTAGTGTGGAAAAAACACTTTTTGCACTTGTGATAGTGTTGAAAAACCACTTTTCGCACTTGTGTTGGTGCAGGAAACCACGTTTGCACTTGTATTGGTGTGGAAAAAACACTTTTTGCACTTGTGATAGTGTTGAAAAACCAATTTTCGCACTTTTGTTAGTGTTGAAAAACCACTTTTAGCACTTGTGTTGGTGCAGGAAACCACTTTTGCACTTGTATTAGTGTGGAAAAACCACTTTTAGCACTTGTGTTGGTGCAGGAAACCACTTTCGCACTTGTATTAGTGTGGAAAATCCACTTTTTGCACTTGTGATAGTGTTGAAAAACCACTTTTTGCACTTTTGTTAGTGTTGAAAAACCACTTTTCGCACTTGTGTTGGTGCAGGAAACCACTTTTGCACTTGTATTAGTGTGGAAAAACCACTTTTTGCACTTGAGTTAGTGTTGAAAACCACTTTTCACACTTGTGTTAGTGTTGAAAAACCACTTTTCGCACTTGTGTTGGTGCAGGAAACCACTTTTGCACTTGTATTAGTGTGGAAAACCCACTTTTTGCACTTCAGTTAGTGTTGAAAAACCACTTTTCGCACTTGTGTTTTTGCAGGAAACCACTTTTGCACTTGTATTAGTGTGGAAAAAACACTTTTCGCACTTGTGTTAGTGTTGAAAAACCACTTTTGCACTTGTATTAGTGTGGAAAAACCACTTTTCGCACTTGTGTTAGTGTTGAAAAACCACTTTTCGCACTTGTGTTAGTGTTGAAAAACCACTTTTTGCACTTGTGTTCGTGTTGAAAAACCACTTTTTGCACTTGTGTTAGTGTTGAAAAACCACTTTTCGCACTTGTGTTGGTGCAGGAAACCACTTTTGCACTTGTATTAGTGTGGAAAAAACACTTTTTGCACTTCTGTTAGTGTTGAAAAACCACTTTTCGCACTTGTGTTAGTGTTGAAAAACCACTTCGCACTTGTGTTGGTGCAGGGATCCACTTTTGCACTTGTATATAGTGTGGAAAAAACACTTTTCGCACTTGTGTTAGTGTTGAAAAACCACTTTTCGCACTTGTGTTAGTGATGAAAAACCACTTTTCGCACTTGTGTTGGTGCAGCAAACCACTTTTTCACTTGTATTAGTGTGGAAAAACCACTTTTTGCACTTGAGTTAGTGTTGAAAAACCACATTTCGCACTTGTGTTAGTGTTGAAAAACCACTTTTCGCACTTTTGTTGGTGCATGAAACCACTTTTGCACTTGTATTAGTGTGGAAAAAACACTTTTCGCACTTGTGTTAGTGTTGAAAAACCACTTTTCGCACTTGTGTTAGTGATGAAAAACCACTTTTCGCACTTGTGTTGGTGCAGGAAACCACTTTTTCACTTGTATTAGTGTGGAAAAACCACTTTTCGCACTTGAGTTAGTGTTGAAAAACCACATTTCGCACTTGTGTTAGTGTTGAAAAACCACTTTTCGCACTTTTGTTGGTGCATGAAACCACTTTTGCACTTGTATTAGTGTGGAAAAAACACTTTTTGCACTTGTGATAGTGTTGAAAAACCACTTTTCGCACTTGTGTTAGTGTTGAAAAACCACTTTTCGCACTTGTGTTGGTGCAGGAAACCACTTTTGCACATGTATTAGTGTGGAAAAAACACTTTTTGCACTTGTGATAGTGTTGAAAAACCACTTTTCGCACTTGTGTTAGTGTTGAAAAACCACTTTTCGCACTTGTGTTGGTGCAGGAAACCACTTTTGCACTTGTATTAGTGTGGAAAAAACACTTTTTGCACTTCTGTTAGTGTTGAAAAACCACTTTTCGCACTTGTGTTAGTGTTGGAAAACCACTTCGCACTTGTGTTTTTGCAGGAAACCACTTTTGCACTTGTATTAGTGTGGAAAAAACACTTTTCGCACTTGTGTTATTGTTGAAAAACGACTTTTGCACTTGTATTATTGTGGAAAAACTACTTTTCGCACTTGTGTTAGTGTTGAAAAACCACTTTTCGCACTTGTGTTAGTGTTGAAAAACCACTTTTTGCACTTGTGTTCGTGTTGAAAAACCACTTTTCGCACTTGTGTTGGTGCAGGAAACCACTTTTGCACTTGTATTAGTGTGGAAAAACCACTTTTTGCACTTGAGTTAGTGTTGAAAAACCACTTTTTGCACTTGTGATAGTGTTGAAAAACCACTTTTCGCACTTGTGTTAGTGTTGAAAAACCACTTTTCGCACTTGTGTTGGTGCAGGAAACCACTTTTGCACTTGTATTAGTGTGGAAAAACCACTTTTTGCACTTGAGTTAGTGTTGAAAAACCACTTTTCGCACTTGTGTTAGTGTTGAAAAACCACTTTTCGCACTTGTGTTGGTGCAGGAAACCACTTTTGCACTTGTATTATTGTGGAAAAAACACTTTTTGCACTTGTGATAGTGTTGAAAAACCACTTTTCGCACTTGTGTTGGTGCAGGAAACCACTTTTGCACTTGTATTAGTGTGGAAAAAACCACTTTTTGCACTTGTGATAGTGTTGAAAAACCACTTTTCGCACTTGTGTTGGTGCAGGAAACCACTTTTGCACTTGTATTAGTGTGGAAAAACCACTTTTTGCACTTGTGATAGTGTTGAAAAACCACTTTTCGCACTTGTGTTAGTGTTGAAAAACCACTTTTCGCACTTGTGTTGGTGCAGGAAACCACTTTTGCACTTGTATTAGTGTGGAAAAACCACTTTTTGCACTTGAGTTAGTGTTGAAAAACAACTTTTCACACTTGTGTTAGTGTTGAAAAACCACTTTTCGCACTTGTGTTGGTGCAGGAAACCACTTTTGCACTTGTATTAGTGTGGAAAAAACACTTTTTGCACTTGTGATAGTGTTGAAAAACCACTTTTCGCACTTGTGTTAGTGTTGAAAAACCACTTTTAGCACTTGTGTTGGTGCAGGAAACCACTTTTGCACTTGTATTAGTGTGGAAAAAACCACTTTTTGCACTTGTGATAGTGTTGAAAAACCACTTTTCGCACTTGTGTTAGTGTTGAAAAACCACTTTTCGCACTTGTGTTGGTGCAGGAAACCACTTTTGCACTTGTATTAGTGTGGAAAAAACACTTTTTGCACTTGTGATAGTGTTGAAAAACCACTTTTCGCACTTGTGTTGGTGCAGGAAACCACGTTTGCACTTGTATTAGTGTGGAAAAAACACTTTTTGCACTTGTGATAGTGTTGAAAAACCAATTTTCGCACTTTTGTTAGTGTTGAAAAACCACTTTTAGCACTTGTGTTGGTGCAGGAAACCACTTTTGCACTTGTATTAGTGTGGAAAAACCACTTTTAGCACTTGTGTTGGTGCAGGAAACCACTTTCGCACTTGTATTAGTGTGGAAAAACCACTTTTTGCACTTGTGATAGTGTTGAAAAACCACTTTTTGCACTTTTGTTAGTGTTGAAAAACCACTTTTCGCACTTGTGTTGGTGCAGGAAACCACTTTTGCACTTGTATTAGTGTGGAAAAAACACTTTTTGCACTTGTGATAGTGTTGAAAAACCACTTTTCGCACTTGTGTTGGTGCAGGAAACCACTTTTGCACTTGTATTAGTGTGGAAAAAACCACTTTTTGCACTTGTGATAGTGTTGAAAAACCACTTTTCGCACTTGTGTTGGTGCAGGAAACCACTTTTGCACTTGTATTAGTGTGGAAAAACCACTTTTTGCACTTGTGATAGTGTTGAAAAACCACTTTTCGCACTTGTGTTAGTGTTGAAAAACCACTTTTCGCACTTGTGTTGGTGCAGGAAACCACTTTTGCACTTGTATTAGTGTGGAAAAACCACTTTTTGCACTTGAGTTAGTGTTGAAAAACAACTTTTCACACTTGTGTTAGTGTTGAAAAACCACTTTTCGCACTTGTGTTGGTGCAGGAAACCACTTTTGCACTTGTATTAGTGTGGAAAAAACACTTTTTGCACTTGTGATAGTGTTGAAAAACCACTTTTCGCACTTGTGTTGGTGCAGGAAACCACTTTTGCACTTGTATTAGTGTGGAAAAACCACTTTTTGCACTTGTGATAGTGTTGAAAAACCACTTTTCGCACTTGTGTTAGTGTTGAAAAACCACTTTTCGCACTTGTGTTGGTGCAGGAAACCACTTTTGCACTTGTATTAGTGTGGAAAAACCACTTTTTGCACTTGAGTTAGTGTTGAAAAACAACTTTTCACACTTGTGTTAGTGTTGAAAAACCACTTTTCGCACTTGTGTTGGTGCAGGAAACCACTTTTGCACTTGTATTAGTGTGGAAAAAACACTTTTTGCACTTGTGATAGTGTTGAAAAACCACTTTTCGCACTTGTGTTAGTGTTGAAAAACCACTTTTAGCACTTGTGTTGGTGCAGGAAACCACTTTTGCACTTGTATTAGTGTGGAAAAAACCACTTTTTGCACTTGTGATAGTGTTGAAAAACCACTTTTCGCACTTGTGTTAGTGTTGAAAAACCACTTTTCGCACTTGTGTTGGTGCAGGAAACCACTTTTGCACTTGTATTAGTGTGGAAAAAACACTTTTTGCACTTGTGATAGTGTTGAAAAACCACTTTTCGCACTTGTGTTGGTGCAGGAAACCACGTTTGCACTTGTATTAGTGTGGAAAAAACACTTTTTGCACTTGTGATAGTGTTGAAAAACCAATTTTCGCACTTTTGTTAGTGTTGAAAAACCACTTTTAGCACTTGTGTTGGTGCAGGAAACCACTTTTGCACTTGTATTAGTGTGGAAAAACCACTTTTAGCACTTGTGTTGGTGCAGGAAACCACTTTCGCACTTGTATTAGTGTGGAAAAACCACTTTTTGCACTTGTGATAGTGTTGAAAAACCACTTTTTGCACTTTTGTTAGTGTTGAAAAACCACTTTTCGCACTTGTGTTGGTGCAGGAAACCACTTTTGCACTTGTATTAGTGTGGAAAAAACACTTTTTGCACTTGTGATAGTGTTGAAAAACCACTTTTCGCACTTGTGTTGGTGCAGGAAACCACTTTTGCACTTGTATTAGTGTGGAAAAAACCACTTTTTGCACTTGTGATAGTGTTGAAAAACCACTTTTCGCACTTGTGTTGGTGCAGGAAACCACTTTTGCACTTGTATTAGTGTGGAAAAACCACTTTTTGCACTTGTGATAGTGTTGAAAAACCACTTTTCGCACTTGTGTTAGTGTTGAAAAACCACTTTTCGCACTTGTGTTGGTGCAGGAAACCACTTTTGCACTTGTATTAGTGTGGAAAAACCACTTTTTGCACTTGAGTTAGTGTTGAAAAACAACTTTTCACACTTGTGTTAGTGTTGAAAAACCACTTTTCGCACTTGTGTTGGTGCAGGAAACCACTTTTGCACTTGTATTAGTGTGGAAAAAACACTTTTTGCACTTGTGATAGTGTTGAAAAACCACTTTTCGCACTTGTGTTAGTGTTGAAAAACCACTTTTAGCACTTGTGTTGGTGCAGGAAACCACTTTTGCACTTGTATTAGTGTGGAAAAAACCACTTTTTGCACTTGTGATAGTGTTGAAAAACCACTTTTCGCACTTGTGTTAGTGTTGAAAAACCACTTTTCGCACTTGTGTTGGTGCAGGAAACCACTTTTGCACTTGTATTAGTGTGGAAAAAACACTTTTTGCACTTGTGATAGTGTTGAAAAACCACTTTTCGCACTTGTGTTGGTGCAGGAAACCACGTTTGCACTTGTATTAGTGTGGAAAAAACACTTTTTGCACTTGTGATAGTGTTGAAAAACCAATTTTCGCACTTTTGTTAGTGTTGAAAAACCACTTTTAGCACTTGTGTTGGTGCAGGAAACCACTTTTGCACTTGTATTAGTGTGGAAAAACCACTTTTAGCACTTGTGTTGGTGCAGGAAACCACTTTCGCACTTGTATTAGTGTGGAAAAACCACTTTTTGCACTTGTGATAGTGTTGAAAAACCACTTTTTGCACTTTTGTTAGTGTTGAAAAACCACTTTTCGCACTTGTGTTGGTGCAGGAAACCACTTTTGCACTTGTATTAGTGTGGAAAAACCACTTTTTGCACTTGAGTTAGTGTTGAAAACCACTTTTCACACTTGTGTTAGTGTTGAAAAACCACTTTTCGCACTTGTGTTGGTGCAGGAAACCACTTTTGCACTTGTATTAGTGTGGAAAACCCACTTTTTGCACTTCAGTTAGTGTTGAAAAACCACTTTTCGCACTTGTGTTTTTGCAGGAAACCACTTTTGCACTTGTATTAGTGTGGAAAAAACACTTTTCGCACTTGTGTTAGTGTTGAAAAACCACTTTTGCACTTGTATTAGTGTGGAAAAACCACTTTTCGCACTTGTGTTAGTGTTGAAAAACCACTTTTCGCACTTGTGTTAGTGTTGAAAAACCACTTTTTGCAATTGTGTTCGTGTTGAAAAACCACTTTTTGCACTTGTGTTAGTGTTGAAAAACCACTTTTCGCACTTGTGTTGGTGCAGGAAACCACTTTTGCACTTGTATTAGTGTGGAAAAAACACTTTTTGCACTTCTGTTAGTGTTGAAAAACCACTTTTCGCACTTGTGTTAGTGTTGAAAAACCACTTCGCACTTGTGTTGGTGCAGGGATCCACTTTTGCACTTGTATATAGTGTGGAAAAAACACTTTTCGCACTTGTGTTAGTGTTGAAAAACCACTTTTCGCACTTGTGTTAGTGATGAAAAACCACTTTTCGCACTTGTGTTGGTGCAGGAAACCACTTTTTCACTTGTATTAGTGTGGAAAAACCACTTTTCGCACTTGTGTTAGTGTTGAAAAACCCCTTTTCGCACTTTTGTTGGTGCATGAAACCACTTTTGCACTTGTATTAGTGTGGAAAAAACACTTTTCGCACTTGTGTTAGTGTTGAAAAACCACTTTTCGCACTTGTGTTAGTGATGAAAAACCACTTTTCGCACTTGTGTTGGTGCAGGAAACCACTTTTTCACTTGTATTAGTGTGGAAAAACCACTTTTCGCACTTGAGTTAGTGTTGAAAAACCACATTTCGCACTTGTGTTAGTGTTGAAAAACCACTTTTCGCACTTTTGTTGGTGCATGAAACCACTTTTGCACTTGTATTAGTGTGGAAAAAACACTTTTTGCACTTGTGATAGTGTTGAAAAACCACTTTTCGCACTTGTGTTAGTGTTGAAAAACCACTTTTCGCACTTGTGTTGGTGCAGGAAACCACTTTTGCACTTGTATTAGTGTGGAAAAAACACTTTTTGCACTTGTGATAGTGTTGAAAAACCACTTTTCGCACTTGTGTTAGTGTTGAAAAACCACTTTTCGCACTTGTGTTGGTGCAGGAAACCACTTTTGCACTTGTATTAGTGTGGAAAAAACACTTTTTGCACTTCTGTTAGTGTTGAAAAACCACTTTTCGCACTTGTGTTAGTGTTGGGAAACCACTTCGCACTTGTGTTTTTGCAGGAAACCACTTTTGCACTTGTATTAGTGTGGAAAAAACACTTTTCGCACTTGTGTTATTGTTGAAAAACGACTTTTGCACTTGTATTAGTGTGGAAAAACCACTTTTCGCACTTGTGTTAATGTTGAAAAACCACTTTTCGCACTTGTGTTAGTGTTGAAAAACCACTTTTTGCACTTGTGTTCGTGTTGAAAAACCACTTTTTGCACTTGTGTTAGTGTTGAAAAACCACTTTTCGCACTTGTGTTGGTGCAGGAAACCACTTTTGCACTTGTATTAGTGTGGAAAAAACACTTTTTGCACTTCTGTTAGTGTTGAAAAACCACTTTTCGCACTTGTGTTAGTGTTGAAAAACCACTTCGCACTTGTGTTGGTGCAGGAAACCACTTTTGCACTTGTATATAGTGTGGAAAAAACACTTTTCGCACTTGTGTTAGTGTTGAAAAACCACTTTTCGCACTTGTGTTAGTGATGAAAAACCACTTTTCGCACTTGTGTTGGTGCAGGAAACCACTTTTGCACTTGTATTAGTGTGGAAAAACCACTTTTCGCACTTGAGTTAGTGTTGAAAAACCACATTTCGCACTTGTGTTAGTGTTGAAAAACCACTTTTCGCACTTTTGTTGGTGCATGAAACCACTTTTGCACTTGTATTAGTGTGGAAAAAACACTTTTTCCACTTGTGATAGTGTTGAAAAACCACTTTTCGCACTTGTGTTAGTGTTGAAAAACCACTTTTCGCACTTGTGTTGGTGCAGGAAACCACTTTTGCACTTGTATTAGTGTGGAAAAACCACTTTTTGCACTTGTGATAGTGTTGAAAAACCACTTTTCGCACTTGTGTTAGTGTTGGGAAACCACTTCGCACTTGTGTTTTTGCAGGAAACCACTTTTGCACTTGTATTAGTGTGGAAAAAACACTTTTCGCACTTGTGTTATTGTTGAAAAACGACTTTTGCACTTGTATTAGTGTGGAAAAACCACTTTTCGCACTTGTGTTAATGTTGAAAAACCACTTTTCGCACTTGTGTTAGTGTTGAAAAACCACTTTTTGCACTTGTGTTCGTGTTGAAAAACCACTTTTTGCACTTGTGTTAGTGTTGAAAAACCACTTTTCGCACTTGTGTTGGTGCAGGAAACCACTTTTGCACTTGTATTAGTGTGGAAAAAACACTTTTTGCACTTCTGTTAGTGTTGAAAAACCACTTTTCGCACTTGTGTTAGTGTTGAAAAACCACTTCGCACTTGTGTTGGTGCAGGAAACCACTTTTGCACTTGTATATAGTGTGGAAAAAACACTTTTCGCACTTGTGTTAGTGTTGAAAAACCACTTTTCGCACTTGTGTTAGTGATGAAAAACCACTTTTCGCACTTGTGTTGGTGCAGGAAACCACTTTTGCACTTGTATTAGTGTGGAAAAACCACTTTTTGCACTTGAGTTAGTGTTGAAAACCACTTTTCACACTTGTGTTAGTGTTGAAAAACCACTTTTCGCACTTGTGTTGGTGCAGGAAACCACTTTTACACTTGTATTAGTGTGGAAAACCCACTTTTTGCACTTCAGTTAGTGTTGAAAAACCACTTTTCGCACTTGTGTTTTTGCAGGAAACCACTTTTGCACTTGTATTAGTGTGGAAAAAACACTTTTCGCACTTGTGTTAGTGTTGAAAAACCACTTTTGCACTTGTATTAGTGTGGAAAAACCACTTTTCGCACTTGTGTTAGTGTTGAAAAACCACTTTTCGCACTTGTGTTAGTGTTGAAAAACCACTTTTTGCAATTGTGTTCGTGTTGAAAAACCACTTTTTGCACTTGTGTTAGTGTTGAAAAACCACTTTTCGCACTTGTGTTGGTGCAGGAAACCACTTTTGCACTTGTATTAGTGTGGAAAAAACACTTTTTGCACTTCTGTTAGTGTTGAAAAACCACTTTTCGCACTTGTGTTAGTGTTGAAAAACCACTTCGCACTTGTGTTGGTGCAGGGATCCACTTTTGCACTTGTATATAGTGTGGAAAAAACACTTTTCGCACTTGTGTTAGTGTTGAAAAACCACTTTTCGCACTTGTGTTAGTGATGAAAAACCACTTTTCGCACTTGTGTTGGTGCAGGAAACCACTTTTTCACTTGTATTAGTGTGGAAAAACCACTTTTCGCACTTGTGTTAGTGTTGAAAAACCCCTTTTCGCACTTTTGTTGGTGCATGAAACCACTTTTGCACTTGTATTAGTGTGGAAAAAACACTTTTCGCACTTGTGTTAGTGTTGAAAAACCACTTTTCGCACTTGTGTTAGTGATGAAAAACCACTTTTTGCACTTGTGTTGGTGCAGGAAACCACTTTTTCACTTGTATTAGTGTGGAAAAACCACTTTTCGCACTTGAGTTAGTGTTGAAAAACCACATTTCGCACTTGTGTTAGTGTTGAAAAACCACTTTTCGCACTTTTGTTGGTGCATGAAACCACTTTTGCACTTGTATTAGTGTGGAAAAAACACTTTTTGCACTTGTGATAGTGTTGAAAAACCACTTTTCGCACTTGTGTTAGTGTTGAAAAACCACTTTTCGCACTTGTGTTGGTGCAGGAAACCACTTTTGCACTTGTATTAGTGTGGAAAAAACACTTTTTGCACTTGTGATAGTGTTGAAAAACCACTTTTCGCACTTGTGTTAGTGTTGAAAAACCACTTTTCGCACTTGTGTTGGTGCAGGAAACCACTTTTGCACTTGTATTAGTGTGGAAAAAACACTTTTTGCACTTCTGTTAGTGTTGAAAAACCACTTTTCGCACTTGTGTTAGTGTTGGGAAACCACTTCGCACTTGTGTTTTTGCAGGAAACCACTTTTGCACTTGTATTAGTGTGGAAAAAACACTTTTCGCACTTGTGTTATTGTTGAAAAACGACTTTTGCACTTGTATTAGTGTGGAAAAACCACTTTTCGCACTTGTGTTAATGTTGAAAAACCACTTTTCGCACTTGTGTTAGTGTTGAAAAACCACTTTTTGCACTTGTGTTCGTGTTGAAAAACCACTTTTTGCACTTGTGTTAGTGTTGAAAAACCACTTTTCGCACTTGTGTTGGTGCAGGAAACCACTTTTGCACTTGTATTAGTGTGGAAAAAACACTTTTTGCACTTCTGTTAGTGTTGAAAAACCACTTTTCGCACTTGTGTTAGTGTTGAAAAACCACTTCGCACTTGTGTTGGTGCAGGAAACCACTTTTGCACTTGTATATAGTGTGGAAAAAACACTTTTCGCACTTGTGTTAGTGTTGAAAAACCACTTTTCGCACTTGTGTTAGTGATGAAAAACCACTTTTCGCACTTGTGTTGGTGCAGGAAACCACTTTTGCACTTGTATTAGTGTGGAAAAACCACTTTTCGCACTTGAGTTAGTGTTGAAAAACCACATTTCGCACTTGTGTTAGTGTTGAAAAACCACTTTTCGCACTTTTGTTGGTGCATGAAACCACTTTTGCACTTGTATTAGTGTGGAAAAAACACTTTTTCCACTTGTGATAGTGTTGAAAAACCACTTTTCGCACTTGTGTTAGTGTTGAAAAACCACTTTTCGCACTTGTGTTGGTGCAGGAAACCACTTTTGCACTTGTATTAGTGTGGAAAAACCACTTTTTGCACTTGTGATAGTGTTGAAAAACCACTTTTCGCACTTGTGTTAGTGTTGAAAAACCACTTTTCGCACTTGTGTTGGTGCAGGAAACCACTTTTGCACTTGTATTAGTGTGGAAAAACCACTTTTTGCACTTGTGATAGTGTTGAAAACCACTTTTCGCACTTTTGTTGGTGCAGGAAACCACTTTTGCACTTGTATTAGTGTGGAAAAAACACTTTTTGCACTTGTGATAGTGTTGAAAAACCACTTTTCGCACTTGTGTTAGTGTTGAAAAACCACTTTTCGCACTTGTGTTGGTGCAGGAAACCACTTTTGCACTTGTATTAGTGTGGAAAAAACACTTTTTGCACTTGTGATAGTGTTGAAAAACCACTTTTCGCACTTGTGTTAGTGTTGAAAAACCACTTTTCGCACTTGTGTTGGTGCAGGAAACCACTTTTGCATTTGTATTAGTGTGGAAAAACCACTTTTTGCACTTGTGATAGTGTTGAAAAACCACTTTTCGCACTTGTGTTAGTGTTGAAAAACCACTTTTCGCACTTGTGTTGGTGCAGGAAACCACTTTTGCACTTGTATTAGTGTGGAAAAACCACTTTTTGCACTTGAGTTAGTGTTGAAAAACCACTTTTCGCACTTGTGTTAGTGTTGAAAAACCACTTTTCGCACTTGTGTTGGTGCAGGAAACCACTTTTGCACTTGTATTATTGTGGAAAAAACACTTTTTGCACTTGTGATAGTGTTGAAAAACCACTTTTCGCACTTGTGTTGGTGCAGGAAACCACTTTTGCACTTGTATTAGTGTGGAAAAAAACCACTTTTTGCACTTGTGATAGTGTTGAAAAACCACTTTTCGCACTTGTGTTGGTGCAGGAAACCACTTTTGCACTTGTATTAGTGTGGAAAAAACACTTTTTGCACTTGTGATAGTGTTGAAAAACCACTTTTCGCACTTGTGTTAGTGTTGAAAAACCACTTTTCGCACTTGTGTTTGTTGCAGGAAACCACTTTTGCATTTGTATTAGTGTGGAAAAACCACTTTTTGCACTTGTGATAGTGTTGAAAAACCACTTTTCGCACTTGTGTTAGTGTTGAAAAACCACTTTTCGCACTTGTGTTGGTGCAGGAAACCACTTTTGCACTTGTATTAGTGTGGAAAAACCACTTTTTGCACTTGAGTTAGTGTTGAAAAACCACTTTTCGCACTTGTGTTAGTGTTGAAAAACCACTTTTCGCACTTGTGTTGGTGCAGGAAACCACTTTTGCACTTGTATTATTGTGGAAAAAACACTTTTTGCACTTGTGATAGTGTTGAAAAACCACTTTTCGCACTTGTGTTGGTGCAGGAAACCACTTTTGCACTTGTATTAGTGTGGAAAAAACCACTTTTTGCACTTGTGATAGTGTTGAAAAACCACTTTTCGCACTTGTGTTGGTGCAGGAAACCACTTTTGCACATGTATTAGTGTGGAAAAACCACTTTTTGCACTTGTGATAGTGTTGAAAAACCACTTTTCGCACTTGTGTTAGTGTTGAAAAACCACTTTTCGCACTTGTGTTGGTGCAGGAAACCACTTTTGCACTTGTATTAGTGTGGAAAAACCACTTTTTGCACTTGAGTTAGTGTTGAAAAACAACTTTTCGCACTTGTGTTAGTGTTGAAAAACCACTTTTCGCACTTGTGTTGGTGCAGGAAACCACTTTTGCACTTGTATTAGTGTGGAAAAAACACTTTTTGCACTTGTGATAGTGTTGAAAAACCACTTTTCGCACTTGTGTTAGTGTTGAAAAACCACTTTTAGCACTTGTGTTGGTGCAGGAAACCACTTTTGCACTTGTATTAGTGTGGAAAAACCACTTTTTGCACTTGTGATAGTGTTGAAAAACCACTTTTCGCACTTGTGTTAGTGTTGAAAAACCACTTTTCGCACTTGTGTTGGTGCAGGAAACCACTTTTGCACTTGTATTAGTGTGGAAAAAACACTTTTTGCACTTGTGATAGTGTTGAAAAACCACTTTTCGCACTTGTGTTGGTGCAGGAAACCACGTTTGCACTTGTATTAGTGTGGAAAAAACACTTTTTGCACTTGTGATAGTGTTGAAAAACCAATTTTCGCACTTTTGTTAGTGTTGAAAAACCACTTTTAGCACTTGTGTTGGTGCAGGAAACCACTTTTGCACTTGTATTAGTGTGGAAAAACCACTTTTAGCACTTGTGTTGGTGCAGGAAACCACTTTCGCACTTGTATTAGTGTGGAAAAACCACTTTTTGCACTTGTGATAGTGTTGAAAAACCACTTTTTGCACTTTTGTTAGTGTTGAAAAACCACTTTTCGCACTTGTGTTGGTGCAGGAAACCACTTTTGCACTTGTATTAGTGTGGAAAAACCACTTTTTGCACTTGAGTTAGTGTTGAAAACCACTTTTCACACTTGTGTTAGTGTTGAAAAACCACTTTTCGCACTTGTGTTGGTGCAGGAAACCACTTTTGCACTTGTATTAGTGTGGAAAACCCACTTTTTGCACTTCAGTTAGTGTTGAAAAACCACTTTTCGCACTTGTGTTTTTGCAGGAAACCACTTTTGCACTTGTATTAGTGTGGAAAAAACACTTTTCGCACTTGTGTTAGTGTTGAAAAACCACTTTTGCACTTGTATTAGTGTGGAAAAACCACTTTTCGCACTTGTGTTAGTGTTGAAAAACCACTTTTCGCACTTGTGTTAGTGTTGAAAAACCACTTTTTGCACTTGTGTTCGTGTTGAAAAACCACTTTTTGCACTTGTGTTAGTGTTGAAAAACCACTTTTCGCACTTGTGTTGGTGCAGGAAACCACTTTTGCACTTGTATTAGTGTGGAAAAAACACTTTTTGCACTTCTGTTAGTGTTGAAAAACCACTTTTCGCACTTGTGTTAGTGTTGAAAAACCACTTCGCACTTGTGTTGGTGCAGGGATCCACTTTTGCACTTGTATATAGTGTGGAAAAAACACTTTTCGCACTTGTGTTAGTGTTGAAAAACCACTTTTCGCACTTGTGTTAGTGATGAAAAACCACTTTTCGCACTTGTGTTGGTGCAGGAAACCACTTTTTCACTTGTATTAGTGTGGAAAAACCACTTTTCGCACTTGAGTTAGTGTTGAAAAACCACTTTTCGCACTTGTGTTAGTGTTGAAAAACCACTTTTCGCACTTTTGTTGGTGCATGAAACCACTTTTGCACTTGTATTAGTGTGGAAAAAACACTTTTCGCACTTGTGTTAGTGTTGAAAAACCACTTTTCGCACTTGTGTTAGTGATGAAAAACCACTTTTCGCACTTGTGTTGGTGCAGGAAACCACTTTTTCACTTGTATTAGTGTGGAAAAACCACTTTTCGCACTTGAGTTAGTGTTGAAAAACCACATTTCGCACTTGTGTTAGTGTTGAAAAACCACTTTTCGCACTTTTGTTGGTGCATGAAACCACTTTTGCACTTGTATTAGTGTGGAAAAAACACTTTTTGCACTTGTGATAGTGTTGAAAAACCACTTTTCGCACTTGTGTTAGTGTTGAAAAACCACTTTTCGCACTTGTGTTGGTGCAGGAAACCACTTTTGCACTTGTATTAGTGTGGAAAAAACACTTTTTGCACTTGTGATAGTGTTGAAAAACCACTTTTCGCACTTGTGTTAGTGTTGAAAAACCACTTTTCGCACTTGTGTTGGTGCAGGAAACCACTTTTGCACTTGTATTAGTGTGGAAAAAACACTTTTTGCACTTCTGTTAGTGTTGAAAAACCACTTTTCGCACTTGTGTTAGTGTTGGAAAACCACTTCGCACTTGTGTTTTTGCAGGAAACCACTTTTGCACTTGTATTAGTGTGGAAAAAACACTTTTCGCACTTGTGTTATTGTTGAAAAACGACTTTTGCACTTGTATTAGTGTGGAAAAACCACTTTTCGCACTTGTGTTAGTGTTGAAAAACCACTTTTTGCACTTGTGTTCGTGTTGAAAAACCACTTTTCGCACTTGTGTTGGTGCAGGAAACCACTTTTGCACTTGTATTAGTGTGGAAAAACCACTTTTTGCACTTGAGTTAGTGTTGAAAAACCACTTTTTGCACTTGTGATAGTGTTGAAAAACCACTTTTCGCACTTGTGTTAGTGTTGAAAAACCACTTTTCGCACTTGTGTTGGTGCAGGAAACCACTTTTGCACTTGAATTAGTGTGGAAAAACCACTTTTTGCACTTGAGTTAGTGTTGAAAAACCACTTTTCGCACTTGTGTTAGTGTTGAAAAACCAGTTTTCGCACTTGTGTTGGTGCAGGAAACCACTTTTGCACTTGTATTATTGTGGAAAAAACACTTTTTGCACTTGTGATAGTGTTGAAAAACCACTTTTCGCACTTGTGTTGGTGCAGGAAACCACTTTTGCACTTGTATTAGTGTGGAAAAAACCACTTTTTGCACTTGTGATAGTGTTGAAAAACCACTTTTCGCACTTGTGTTGGTGCAGGAAACCACTTTTGCACTTGTATTAGTGTGGAAAAACCACTTTTTGCACTTGTGATAGTGTTGAAAAACCACTTTTCGCACTTGTGTTAGTGTTGAAAAACCACTTTTCGCACTTGTGTTGGTGCAGGAAACCACTTTTGCACTTGTATTAGTGTGGAAAAACCACTTTTTGCACTTGAGTTAGTGTTGAAAAACAACTTTTCGCACTTGTGTTAGTGTTGAAAAACCACTTTTCGCACTTGTGTTGGTGCAGGAAACCACTTTTGCACTTGTATTAGTGTGGAAAAAACACTTTTTGCACTTGTGATAGTGTTGAAAAACCACTTTTCGCACTTGTGTTAGTGTTGAAAAACCACTTTTAGCACTTGTGTTGGTGCAGGAAACCACTTTTGCACTTGTATTAGTGTGGAAAAACCACTTTTTGCACTTGTGATAGTGTTGAAAAACCACTTTTCGCACTTGTGTTAGTGTTGAAAAACCACTTTTCGCACTTGTGTTGGTGCAGGAAACCACTTTTGCACTTGTATTAGTGTGGAAAAAACACTTTTTGCACTTGTGATAGTGTTGAAAAACCACTTTTCGCACTTGTGTTGGTGCAGGAAACCACGTTTGCACTTGTATTAGTGTGGAAAAAACACTTTTTGCACTTGTGATAGTGTTGAAAAACCAATTTTCGCACTTTTGTTAGTGTTGAAAAACCACTTTTAGCACTTGTGTTGGTGCAGGAAACCACTTTTGCACTTGTATTAGTGTGGAAAAACCACTTTTAGCACTTGTGTTGGTGCAGGAAACCACTTTCGCACTTGTATTAGTGTGGAAAAACCACTTTTTGCACTTGTGATAGTGTTGAAAAACCACTTTTTGCACTTTTGTTAGTGTTGAAAAACCACTTTTCGCACTTGTGTTGGTGCAGGAAACCACTTTTGCACTTGTATTAGTGTGGAAAAACCACTTCGCACTTGTGTTGGTGCAGGAAACCACTTTTGCACTTGTATTAGTGTGGAAAAAACACTTTTCGCACTTGTGTTATTGTTGAAAAACGACTTTTGCACTTGTATTAGTGTGGAAAAACCACTTTTCGCACTTGTGTTAGTGTTGAAAAACCACTTTTCGCACTTGTGTTAGTGTTGAAAAACCACTTTTTGCACTTGTGTTCGTGTTGAAAAACCACTTTTTGCACTTGTGTTAGTGTTGAAAAACCACTTTTCGCACTTGTGTTGGTGCAGGAAACCACTTTTGCACTTGTATTAGTGTGGAAAAAACACTTTTTGCACTTCTGTTAGTGTTGAAAAACCACTTTTCGCACTTGTGTTAGTGTTGAAAAACCACTTCGCACTTGTGTTGGTGCAGGAAACCACTTTTGCACTTGTATATAGTGTGGAAAAAACACTTTTCGCACTTGTGTTAGTGTTGAAAAACCACTTTTCGCACTTGTGTTAGTGATGAAAAACCACTTTTCGCACTTGTGTTGGTGCAGGAAACCACTTTTGCACTTGTATTAGTGTGGAAAAACCACTTTTCGCACTTGAGTTAGTGTTGAAAAACCACATTTCGCACTTGTGTTAGTGTTGAAAAACCACTTTTCGCACTTTTGTTGGTGCATGAAACCACTTTTGCACTTGTATTAGTGTGGAAAAAACACTTTTTGCACTTGTGATAGTGTTGAAAAACCACTTTTCGCACTTGTGTTAGTGTTGAAAAACCACTTTTCGCACTTGTGTTGGTGCAGGAAACCACTTTTGCACTTGTATTAGTGTGGAAAAACCACTTTTTGCACTTGTGATAGTGTTGAAAAACCACTTTTCGCAC
>NW_027619692.1:0-34000 GCF_964187855.1 Myxine glutinosa
AGTGCGAAAAGAGGTTTTTCAACAGTAACACAAGTGCGAAAAGTGGTTTTTCAACACTAACACAAGTGCGAAAAGTGGTTTTTCCACACTAATATAAGTGCAAAAGTGGTTTCCTGCACCAACACAAGTGCGAAAAGTGGTTTTTCAACACTAACACAGGTGCGAAAAGTGGTTTTTCAACACTATCACAAGTGCAAAAAGTGTTTTTTCCACACTAATACAAGTGCAAAATTGGTTTCCTGCACCAACACAAGTGCAAAAAGTGTTTTTTCAACACTATCACAAGTGCAAAAAGTGTTTTTTCCACACTAATACAAGTGCAAAAGTGGTTTCCTGCACTAACACAAGTGCGAAAAGTGGTTTTTCAACAATAACACAAGTGCGAAAAGTGGTTTTTCCACACTAATACAAGTGCAAACGTGGTTTCCTGCACCAAGTGCGAAAAGTGGTTTTTCAACACTAACACAAGTGCGAAAAGTGGTTTTTCAACACTAACACAAGTGCGAAAAGTGGTTTTTCCACACTAATACAAGTGCAAAAGTGGTTTCCTGCACCAACACAAGTGCGAAAAGTGGTTTTTCAACACTAACACAAGTGCGAAAAGTGGTTTTTCAACACTATCACAAGTGCAAAAAGTGTTTTTTCCACACTAATACAAGTGCAAAAGTGGTTTCCTGCACCAACACAAGTGCGAAAAGTGGTTTTTCAACACTAACACAAGTGCAAAAAGTGGTTTTTCAACACTAACACAAGTGCGAAAAGTGTTTTTTCCACACTAATACAAGTGCAAAAGTGGTTTCCTGCACCAACACTAGTGCGAAAAGTGGTTTTTCAACACTAACACAAGTGCGAAAAGTGCTTTTTCAACACTAACACAAGTGCGAAAAGTGGTTTTTCAACACTAACACAAGTGCGAAAAGTGGTTTTTCCACACTAATACAAGTGCAAGAGTGGTTTCCTGCACCAACACAAGTGTGAAAAGTGGTTTTTCAACACTAACAAAAGTGCGAAAAGTGGTTTTTCAACACTATCACAAGTGTAAAAAGTGTTTTTTCCACACTAATACAAGTGCAAAAGTGGTTTCCTGCACCAACACAAGTGCGAAAAGTGGTTTTTCAACACTAATACAAGTGCAAAAAGTGGTTTTTCAACACTAACACAAGTGCGAAAAGTGGTTTTTCCCACTAATACAAGTGCAAAAGTGGTTTCCTGCACCAACACAAGTGCGAAAAGTGGTTTTTCAACACTAACACAAGTGCGAAAAGTGGTTTTTCAACACTAACACAAGTGCGAAAAGTGGTTTTTCAACACTAACACAAGTGCGAAAAGTGGTTTTTCCACACTAATACAAGTGCAAAAGTGGTTTCCTGCACCAACACTAGTGCGAAAAGTGGTTTTTCAACACTAATACAAGTGCAAAAAGTGGTTTCCTGCACCAACACTAGTGCGAAAAGTGGTTTTTCAACACTAATACAAGTGCAAAAAGTGGTTTTTCAACACTAACACAAGTGCGAAAAGTGGTTTTTCAACACTAACACAAGTGCGAAAAGTGGTTTCCTGCACCAACACAAGTGCGAAAAGTGGTTTTTCCACACTAATACAAGTGCAAAAGTGGTTTCCTGCACCAACACAAGTGCGAAAAGTGGTTTTTCCACACTAATACAAGTGCAAAAGTGGTTTCCTGCACCAACACAAGTGCGAAAAGTGGTTTTTCAACACTAACACAAGTGCGAAAAGTGGTTTTTCAACACTAACACAAGTGCGAAAAGTGGTTTTTCATCACTAACACAAGTGCGAAAAGTGGTTTTTCAACACTAACACAAGTGCGAAAAGTGGTTTTTCCACACTAATACAAGTGCAAAAAGTGGTTTTTCAACACTATCACAAGTACAAAAAGTGTTTTTTCCACACTAATACAAGTGCAAAAGTGGTTTCCTGCACTAACACAAGTGCGAAAAGTGGTTTTTCAACAATAACACAAGTGCGAAAAGTGGTTTTTCCACACTAATACAAGTGCAAAAGTGGTTTACTGCACCAACACAAGTGCGAAAAGTGGTTTTTCAACACTAACACAAGTGCGAAAAGTGGTTTTTCAACACTAACACAAGTGCGAAAAGTGATTTTTCCACACTAATACAAGTGCAAAAGTGGTTTCCTGCACCAACACAAGTGCGAAAAGTGGTTTTTCAACACTAACACAAGTGCGAAAAGTGGTTTTTCAACACTAACACAAGTGCGAAAAGTGGTTTTTCCACACTATCACAAGTGCAAAAAGTGTTTTTTCCACACTAATACAAGTGCAAAAGTGGTTTCCTGCACCAACACAGTGCGAAAAGTGGTTTTTCAACACTAACACAAGTGCGAAAAGTTGTTTTTCAACACTAACACAAGTGCGGAAAGTGGTTTTTCCACACTAATACAAGTGCAAAAGAGGTTTTTCAACGCTAACACAAGTGCGAAAAGTGGTTTTTCAACACTAACACAAGTGCGAAAAGTGGTTTTTCAACACTAACACAAGTGCGAAAAGTGGTTTTTCCACACTAATACAAGTGCAAAAGTGGTTGCCTGCACCAACACAGTGCGAAAAGTGGTTTTTCAACACTAACACAAGTGCGAAAAGTTGTTTTTCAACACTAACACAAGTGCGGAAAGTGGTTTTTCCACACTAATACAAGTGCAAAAGAGGTTTTTCAACGCTAACACAAGTGCGAAAAGTGGTTTTACAACACTAACACAAGTGCGAAAAGTGGTTTTTCAACACTAACACAAGTGCGAAAAGTGGTTTTTCCACACTAATACAAGTGCAAAAGTGGTTGCCTGCACCAACACAAGTGCGAAAAGTGGTTTTTCAACACTAACACAAGTGTGAAAAGTGGTTTTTCCACACTAATACAAGTGCAAAAGTGGTTTCCTGCACCAACACAAGTGCGAAAAGTGGTTTTTCAACACTATCACAAGTGCAAAAAGTGGTTTTTCCACACTAATACAAGGGCAAAAGTGGTTTCCTGCACCAACACAAGTGCGAAAAGTGGTTTTTCAACACTAACACAAGTGCAAAAGTGGTTTTTCAAGACTAACACAAGTGCGAAAAGTGGTTTTTCAACACTAACACAAGTGCGAAAAGTGTTTTTTCCACACTAATACAAGTGCAAAAGTGGTTTCCTGCACCAACACAACTGCGAAAAGTGGTTTTTCAACACTAACACAAGTGCGAAAAGAGGTTTTTCAACACTAACACAAGTGCGAAAAGTGGTTTTTCAACACTAACACAAGTGTGAAAAGTGTTTTTTCCACACTAATACAAGTGCAAAAGTGGTTTCCTGCACCAACACAAGTGCGAAAAGTGGTTTTTCAACACTAACACAAGTGCGAAAAGTGGTTTTTCAACACTAACACAAGTGCGAAAAGTGGTTTTTCAACACTAACACAAGTGCGAAAAGTGGTTTTTCCAAACTAATACAAGTGCAAAAGTGGTTTCCTGCACCAACACAAGTGCGAAAAGTGGTTTTTCAACACTAACACAAGTGCGAAAAGTGGTTTTTCAACACTAACACAAGTGCGAAAAGTGGTTTTTCCAAACTAATACAAGTGCAAAAGTGGTTTCCTGCACCAACACAAGTGCGAAAAGTGGTTTTTCAACACTAACACAAGTGCGAAAAGTGGTTTTTCAACACTAACACAAGTGCGAAAAGTGGTTTTTCAACACTAACACAAGTGCGAAAAGTGGTTTTTCCACACTAATACAAGTGCAAAAAGTGGTTTTTCAACACTATCACAAGTACAAAAAGTGTTTTTTCCACACTAATACAAGTGCAAAAGTGGTTTCCTGCACTAACACAAGTGCGAAAAGTGGTTTTTCAACAATAACACAAGTGCGAAAAGTGGTTTTCCCACACTAATACAAGTGCAAAAGTGGTTTACTGCACCAACACAAGTGCGAAAAGTGGTTTTTCAACACTAACACAAGTGCGAAAAGTGGTTTTTCAACACTAACACAAGTGCGAAAAGTGATTTTTCCACACTAATACAAGTGCAAAAGTGGTTTCCTGCACCAACACAAGTGCGAAAAGTGGTTTTTCAACACTAACACAAGTGCGAAAAGTGGTTTTTCAACACTAACACAAGTGCGAAAAGTGGTTTTTCAACACTAACACAAGTGCGAAAAGTGGTTTTTCCACACTAATACAAGTGCAAAAGTGGTTTCCTGCACCAACACAAGTGCGAAAAGTGGTTTTTCAACACTAACACAAGTGCGAAAAGTGGTTTTTCAACACTAACACAAGCGCGAAAAGTGGTTTTTCCACACTAATACAAGTGCAAAAGTGGTTTCCTGCACCAACACAAGTGCGAAAAGTGGTTTTTCAACACTAACACAAGTGCGAAAAGTGGTTTTTCAACACTATCACAAGTGCAAAAAGTGGTTTTTCTACACTAATACAAGTGCAAAAAGTATTTTTTCCACAATAATACAAGTGCAAAAGTGGTTTCCTGCACCAACACAAGTGCAAAAAGTGGTTTTTCAACACTAACACAATTGCGAAAAGTGGTTTTTCAACACTAACACAAGTGCGAAAAGTGGTTTTTCCACACTAATACAAGTGCAAAAGTGGTTTTTCAAGACTAACACAAGTGCGAAAAGTGGTTTTTCAACACTAACACAAGTGCGAAAAGTGGTTTTTCAACACTAACACAAGTGCGAAAAGTGGTTTTTCCACACTAATACAAGTGCAAAAGTGGTTTCCTGCACCAACACAAGTGCGAAAAGTGGTTTTTCAACACTAACACAAGTGCGAAAAGTGGTTTTTCAACACTAACACAAGCGCGAAAAGTGGTTTTTCCACACTAATACAAGTGCAAAAGTGGTTTCCTGCACCAACACAAGTGCGAAAAGTGGTTTTTCAACACTAACACAAGTGCGAAAAGTGGTTTTTCAACACTATCACAAGTGCAAAAAGTGGTTTTTCTACACTAATACAAGTGCAAAAAGTATTTTTTCCACAATAATACAAGTGCAAAATTGGTTTCCTGCACTAACACAAGTGCGAAAAGTGGTTTTTCAACACTAACACAAGTGCGAAAAGTGGTTTTTCATCACTAACACAAGCGCGAAAAGTGGTTTTTCCACACTAATACAAGTGCAAAAGTGGTTTCCTGCACCAACACAAGTGCAAAAAGTAGTTTTTCTACACTAATACAAGTGCAAAAAGTGTTTTTTCCACACTAATACAAGTGCAAAAAGTGGTTTTCAACACTATCACAAGTGCAAAAAGTGTTTTTTCCACACTAATACAAGTGCAAAAGTGGTTTCCTGCACTAACACAAGTGCGAAAAGTGGTTTTTCAACAATAACACAAGTGCGAAAAGTGGTTTTTCCACACTAATACAAGTGCAAAAGTGGTTTCCTGCACCAACACAAGTGCGAAAAGTGGTTTTTCAACACTAACACAAGTGCGAAAAGTGGTTTTTCAACACTAACACAAGTGCGAAAAGTGGTTTTTCCACACTAATACAAGTGCAAAAGTGGTTTCCTGCACCAACACAAGTGCGAAAAGTAGTTTTTCAACACTAAAACAAGTGCGAAAAGTGGTTTTTCAACACTATCACAAGTGCAAAAAGTGTTTTTTCCACACTAATACAAGTGCAAAAGTGGTTTCCTGCACCAACACAAGTGCGAAAAGTGGTTTTTCAACACTAACAGAAGTGCGAAAAGTGGTTTTTCAACACTAACACAAGTGCGAAAAGTGGTTTTTCAACACGAACACAAGTGCGAAAAGTGGTTTTTCCACACTAATACAAGTGCAAAAGTGGTTTCCTGCACCAACACAAGCGTGAAAAGTGGTTTTTCAACACGAACACAAGTGCGAAAAGTGGTTTTTCAACACTAACACAAGTGCGAAAAGTGGTTTTTCAACACTAACACAAGTGCGAAAAGTGGTTTTTTCACACTAATACAAGTGCAAAAGTGGTTTTTCAACACTAACACAAGTGCGAAAGGTGTTTTTTCAACACTAACACAAGTGCGAAAAGTGGTTTTTCAACACTAACAGAAGTGCGAAAAGTGGTTTTTCCACACTAATACAAGTGCAAAAGTGGTTTCCTGCACCAACACAAGTGCGAAAAGTGGTTTTTCAACACTATCACAAGTGCAAAAAGTGTTTTTTCCACACTAATACAAGTGCGAAAAGTGTTTTTTCCACACTAATACAAGTGCAAAAGAGGTTTTTCAACACTAACACAAGTGCGAAAAGTGGTTTTTCAACACTAACACAAGTGCGAAAAGTGGTTTTTCAACACTAACACAAGTGCAAAAAGTGGTTTTTCCACACTAATACAAGTGCAAAAGTGGTTTCCTGCACCAACACAAGTGCGAAAAGTGGTTTTTCAACACTAACACAAGTGTGAAAAGTAGTTTTTCCACACTAATACAAGTGCAAAAGTGGTTTCCTGCACCAACACAAGTGCGAAAAGTGGTTTTTCAACACTATCACAAGTGCAAAAAGTGGTTTTTCCACACTAATACAAGTGCAAAAGTGGTTTCCTGCACCAACACAAGTGCGAAAAGTGGTTTTTCAACACCAACACAATTGCGAAAAGTGGTTTTTCAACACTAACACAAGTGCGAAAAGTGGTTTTTCCACACTAATACAAGTGCAAAAGTGGTTTTTCAAGACTAACACAAGTGCGAAAAGTGGTTTTTCAACACTAACACAAGTGCGAAAAGTGTTTTTTCCACACTAATACAAGTGCAAAAGTGGTTTCCTGCACCAACACAACTGCGAAAAGTGGTTTTTCAACACTAACACAAGTGCGAAAAGAGGTTTTTCAACAGTAACACAAGTGCGAAAAGTGGTTTTTCAACACTAACACAAGTGCGAAAAGTGGTTTTTCCACACTAATATAAGTGCAAAAGTGGTTTCCTGCACCAACACAAGTGCGAAAAGTGGTTTTTCAACACTAACACAGGTGCGAAAAGTGGTTTTTCAACACTATCACAAGTGCAAAAAGTGTTTTTTCCACACTAATACAAGTGCAAAATTGGTTTCCTGCACCAACACAAGTGCAAAAAGTGTTTTTTCAACACTATCACAAGTGCAAAAAGTGTTTTTTCCACACTAATACAAGTGCAAAAGTGGTTTCCTGCACTAACACAAGTGCGAAAAGTGGTTTTTCAACAATAACACAAGTGCGAAAAGTGGTTTTTCCACACTAATACAAGTGCAAACGTGGTTTCCTGCACCAACACAAGTGCGAAAAGTGGTTTTTCAACACTAACACAAGTGCGAAAAGTGGTTTTTCAACACTAACACAAGTGCGAAAAGTGGTTTTTCCACACTAATACAAGTGCAAAAGTGGTTTCCTGCACCAACACAAGTGCGAAAAGTGGTTTTTCAACACTAACACAAGTGCGAAAAGTGGTTTTTCAACACTATCACAAGTGCAAAAAGTGTTTTTTCCACACTAATACAAGTGCAAAAGTGGTTTCCTGCACCAACACAAGTGCGAAAAGTGGTTTTTCAACACTAACACAAGTGCAAAAAGTGGTTTTTCAACACTAACACAAGTGCGAAAAGTGTTTTTTCCACACTAATACAAGTGCAAAAGTGGTTTCCTGCACCAACACTAGTGCGAAAAGTGGTTTTTCAACACTAACACAAGTGCGAAAAGTGCTTTTTCAACACTAACACAAGTGCGAAAAGTGGTTTTTCAACACTAACACAAGTGCGAAAAGTGGTTTTTCCACACTAATACAAGTGCAAGAGTGGTTTCCTGCACCAACACAAGTGTGAAAAGTGGTTTTTCAACACTAACAAAAGTGCGAAAAGTGGTTTTTCAACACTATCACAAGTGTAAAAAGTGTTTTTTCCACACTAATACAAGTGCAAAAGTGGTTTCCTGCACCAACACAAGTGCGAAAAGTGGTTTTTCAACACTAATACAAGTGCAAAAAGTGGTTTTTCAACACTAACACAAGTGCGAAAAGTGGTTTTTCCCACTAATACAAGTGCAAAAGTGGTTTCCTGCACCAACACAAGTGCGAAAAGTGGTTTTTCAACACTAACACAAGTGCGAAAAGTGGTTTTTCAACACTAACACAAGTGCGAAAAGTGGTTTTTCAACACTAACACAAGTGCGAAAAGTGGTTTTTCCACACTAATACAAGTGCAAAAGTGGTTTCCTGCACCAACACTAGTGCGAAAAGTGGTTTTTCAACACTAATACAAGTGCAAAAAGTGGTTTCCTGCACCAACACTAGTGCGAAAAGTGGTTTTTCAACACTAATACAAGTGCAAAAAGTGGTTTTTCAACACTAACACAAGTGCGAAAAGTGGTTTTTCAACACTAACACAAGTGCGAAAAGTGGTTTCCTGCACCAACACAAGTGCGAAAAGTGGTTTTTCCACACTAATACAAGTGCAAAAGTGGTTTCCTGCACCAACACAAGTGCGAAAAGTGGTTTTTCCACACTAATACAAGTGCAAAAGTGGTTTCCTGCACCAACACAAGTGCGAAAAGTGGTTTTTCAACACTAACACAAGTGCGAAAAGTGGTTTTTCAACACTAACACAAGTGCGAAAAGTGGTTTTTCATCACTAACACAAGTGCGAAAAGTGGTTTTTCAACACTAACACAAGTGCGAAAAGTGGTTTTTCCACACTAATACAAGTGCAAAAAGTGGTTTTTCAACACTATCACAAGTACAAAAAGTGTTTTTTCCACACTAATACAAGTGCAAAAGTGGTTTCCTGCACTAACACAAGTGCGAAAAGTGGTTTTTCAACAATAACACAAGTGCGAAAAGTGGTTTTTCCACACTAATACAAGTGCAAAAGTGGTTTACTGCACCAACACAAGTGCGAAAAGTGGTTTTTCAACACTAACACAAGTGCGAAAAGTGGTTTTTCAACACTAACACAAGTGCGAAAAGTGATTTTTCCACACTAATACAAGTGCAAAAGTGGTTTCCTGCACCAACACAAGTGCGAAAAGTGGTTTTTCAACACTAACACAAGTGCGAAAAGTGGTTTTTCAACACTAACACAAGTGCGAAAAGTGGTTTTTCCACACTATCACAAGTGCAAAAAGTGTTTTTTCCACACTAATACAAGTGCAAAAGTGGTTTCCTGCACCAACACAGTGCGAAAAGTGGTTTTTCAACACTAACACAAGTGCGAAAAGTTGTTTTTCAACACTAACACAAGTGCGGAAAGTGGTTTTTCCACACTAATACAAGTGCAAAAGAGGTTTTTCAACGCTAACACAAGTGCGAAAAGTGGTTTTTCAACACTAACACAAGTGCGAAAAGTGGTTTTTCAACACTAACACAAGTGCGAAAAGTGGTTTTTCCACACTAATACAAGTGCAAAAGTGGTTGCCTGCACCAACACAGTGCGAAAAGTGGTTTTTCAACACTAACACAAGTGCGAAAAGTTGTTTTTCAACACTAACACAAGTGCGGAAAGTGGTTTTTCCACACTAATACAAGTGCAAAAGAGGTTTTTCAACGCTAACACAAGTGCGAAAAGTGGTTTTACAACACTAACACAAGTGCGAAAAGTGGTTTTTCAACACTAACACAAGTGCGAAAAGTGGTTTTTCCACACTAATACAAGTGCAAAAGTGGTTGCCTGCACCAACACAAGTGCGAAAAGTGGTTTTTCAACACTAACACAAGTGTGAAAAGTGGTTTTTCCACACTAATACAAGTGCAAAAGTGGTTTCCTGCACCAACACAAGTGCGAAAAGTGGTTTTTCAACACTATCACAAGTGCAAAAAGTGGTTTTTCCACACTAATACAAGGGCAAAAGTGGTTTCCTGCACCAACACAAGTGCGAAAAGTGGTTTTTCAACACTAACACAAGTGCAAAAGTGGTTTTTCAAGACTAACACAAGTGCGAAAAGTGGTTTTTCAACACTAACACAAGTGCGAAAAGTGTTTTTTCCACACTAATACAAGTGCAAAAGTGGTTTCCTGCACCAACACAACTGCGAAAAGTGGTTTTTCAACACTAACACAAGTGCGAAAAGAGGTTTTTCAACACTAACACAAGTGCGAAAAGTGGTTTTTCAACACTAACACAAGTGTGAAAAGTGTTTTTTCCACACTAATACAAGTGCAAAAGTGGTTTCCTGCACCAACACAAGTGCGAAAAGTGGTTTTTCAACACTAACACAAGTGCGAAAAGTGGTTTTTCAACACTAACACAAGTGCGAAAAGTGGTTTTTCAACACTAACACAAGTGCGAAAAGTGGTTTTTCCAAACTAATACAAGTGCAAAAGTGGTTTCCTGCACCAACACAAGTGCGAAAAGTGGTTTTTCAACACTAACACAGGTGCGAAAAGTGGTTTTTCAACACTATCACAAGTGCAAAAAGTGTTTTTTCCACACTAATACAGGTGCAAAATTGGTTTCCTGCACCAACACAAGTGCGAAAAGTGGTTTTTCAACACTAACACAAGTGCGAAAAGTGGTTTTTCAACACTAACACAAGCGCGAAAAGTGGTTTTTCCACACTAATACAAGTGCAAAAGTGGTTTCCTGCACCAACACAAGTGCGAAAAGTGGTTTTTCAACACTAACACAAGTGCGAAAAGTGGTTTTTCAACACTATCACAAGTGCAAAAAGTGGTTTTTCTACACTAATACAAGTGCAAAAAGTGTTTTTTCCACACTAATACAAGTGCAAAAAGTGGTTTTTCAACACTATCACAAGTACAAAAAGTGTTTTTTCCACACTAATACAAGTGCAAAAGTGGTTTCCTGCACTAACACAAGTGCGAAAAGTGGTTTTTCAACAATAACACAAGTGCGAAAATTGGTTTTTCCACACTAATACAAGTGCAAAAGTGGTTTCCTGCACCAACACAAGTGCGAAAAGTGGTTTTTCAACACTAACACAAGTGCGAAAAGTGGTTTTTCAACACTAACACAAGTGCGAAAAGTGGTTTTTCAACACTAACACAAGTGCGAAAAGTGGTTTTTCCAAACTAATACAAGTGCAAAAGTGGTTTCCTGCACCAACACAAGTGCGAAAAGTGGTTTTTCAACACTAACACAGGTGCGAAAAGTGGTTTTTCAACACTATCACAAGTGCAAAAAGTGTTTTTTCCACACTAATACAGGTGCAAAATTGGTTTCCTGCACCAACACAAGTGCGAAAAGTGGTTTTTCAACACTAACACAAGTGCGAAAAGTGGTTTTTCAACACTAACACAAGCGCGAAAAGTGGTTTTTCCACACTAATACAAGTGCAAAAGTGGTTTCCTGCACCAACACAAGTGCGAAAAGTGGTTTTTCAACACTAACACAAGTGCGAAAAGTGGTTTTTCAACACTATCACAAGTGCAAAAAGTGGTTTTTCTACACTAATACAAGTGCAAAAAGTGTTTTTTCCACACTAATACAAGTGCAAAAAGTGGTTTTTCAACACTATCACAAGTACAAAAAGTGTTTTTTCCACACTAATACAAGTGCAAAAGTGGTTTCCTGCACTAACACAAGTGCGAAAAGTGGTTTTTCAACAATAACACAAGTGCGAAAATTGGTTTTTCCACACTAATACAAGTGCAAAAGTGGTTTCCTGCACCAACACAAGTGCGAAAAGTGGTTTTTCAACACTAACACAAGTGCGAAAAGTGGTTTTTCAACACTAACACAAGTGCGAAAAGTGGTTTTTCCACACTAATACAAGTGCAAAAGTGGTTTCCTGCACCAACACAAGTGCGAAAAGTGGTTTTTCAACACTAACACAAGTGCGAAAAGTGGTTTTTCAACACTAACACAAGTGCGAAAAGTGGTTTTTCCACACTAATACAAGTGCAAAAGTGGTTTCCTGCACCAACACAAGTGCGAAAAGTGGTTTTTCAACACTAACACAAGTGCGAAAAGTGGTTTTTCAACACTAACACAAGTGCGAAAAGTGGTTTTTCAACACTAACACAAGTGCGAAAAGTGGTTTTTCCACAGTAATACAAGTGCAAAAGTGGTTTCCTGCACCAACACAAGTGCGAAAAGTGGTTTTTCCACACTAATACAAGTGCAAAAGTGGTTTCCTGCACCAACACAAGTGCGAAAAGTGGTTTTTCAACACTAACACAAGTGCAAAAAGTGGTTTTTCAACACTAACACAAGTGCGAAAAGTGGTTTTTCCACACTAATACAAGTGCAAAAGTGGTTTCCTGCACCAACACAAGTGCGAAAAGTGGTTTTTCAACACTAACACAAGTGCAAAAAGTGGTTTTTCAACACTAACACAAGTGCGAAAAGTGTTTTTTCCACACTAATACAAGTGCAAAAGTGGTTTCCTGCACCAACACTAGTGCGAAAAGTGGTTTTTCAACACTAACACAAGTGCGAAAAGTGCTTTTTCAACACTAACACAAGTGCGAAAAGTGGTTTTTCAACACTAACACAAGTGCGAAAAGTGGTTTTTCCACACTAATACAAGTGCAAGAGTGGTTTCCTGCACCAACACAAGTGTGAAAAGTGGTTTTTCAACACTAACAAAAGTGCGAAAAGTGGTTTTTCAACACTATCACAAGTGTAAAAAGTGTTTTTTCCACACTAATACAAGTGCAAAAGTGGTTTCCTGCACCAACACAAGTGCGAAAAGTGGTTTTTCAACACTAACACAAGTGCGAAAAGTGGTTTTTCAACACTAACACAAGTGCGAAAAGTGGTTTTTCAACACTAACACAAGTGCGAAACGTGGTTTTTCCACACTAATACAAGTGCAAAAGTGGTTTCCTGCACCAACACTAGTGCGAAAAGTGGTTTTTCAACACTAATACAAGTGCAAAAAGTGGTTTCCTGCACCAACACTAGTGCGAAAAGTGGTTTTTCAACACTAATACAAGTGCAAAAAGTGGTTTTTCAACACTAACACAAGTGCGAAAAGTGGTTTTTCAACACTAACACAAGTGCGACAAGTGGTTTCCTGCACTAACACAAGTGTGAAAAGTGGTTTTTCCACACTAATACAAGTGCAAAAGTGGTTTCCTGCACCAACACAAGTGCGAAAAGTGGTTTTTCCACACTAATACAAGTGCAAAAGTGGTTTCCTGCACCAACACCAGTGCGAAAAGTGGTTTTTCAACATTAACACAAGTGCGAAAAGTGGTTTTTCAACACTAACACAAGTGCGAAAAGTGGTTTTTCATCACTAACACAAGTGCGAAAAGTGGTTTTTCAACACTAATACAAGTGCGAAAAGTGGTTTTTCCACACTAATACAAGTGCAAAAAGTGGTTTTTCAACACTATCACAAGTACAAAAAGTGTTTTTTCCACACTAATACAAGTGCAAAAGTGGTTTCCTGCACTAACACAAGTGCGAAAAGTGGTTTTTCAACAATAACACAAGTGCGAAAAGTGGTTTTTCCACACTAATACAAGTGCAAAAGTGGTTTCCTGCACCAACACAAGTGCGAAAAGTGGTTTTTCAACACTAACACAAGTGCGAAAAGGGTTTTTCAACACTAACACAAGGGCGAAAAGTGATTTTTCCACACTAATACAAGTGCAAAAGTGGTTTCCTGCACCAACACAAGTGCGAAAAGTGGTTTTTCAACACTAACACAAGTGCGAAAAGTGGTTTTTCAACACTAACACAAGTGCGAAAAGTGGTTTTTCCACACTAATACAAGTGCAAAAGTGGTTTCCTACACCAACACAAGTGCGAAAAGTGGTGTTTCAACACTAACACAAGTGCGAAAAGTGGTTTTTCAACACTATAACAAGTGCAAAAAGTGTTTTTTCCACACTAATACAAGTGCAAAAGTGGTTTCCTGCACCAACACAGTGCGAAAAGTGGTTTTTCAACACTAACACAAGTGCGAAAAGTTGTTTTTCAACACTAACACAAGTGCGGAAAGTGGTTTTTCCACACTAATACAAGTGCAAAAGAGGTTTTTCAACGCTAACACAAGTGCGAAAAGTGGTTTTTCAACACTAACACAAGTGCGAAAAGTGGTTTTTCAACACTAACACAAGTGCGAAAAGTGGTTTTTCCACACTAATACAAGTGCAAAAGTGGTTGCCTGCACCAACACAAGTGCGAAAAGTGGTTTTTCAACACTAACACAAGTGTGAAAAGTGGTTTTTCCACACTAATACAAGTGCAAAAGTGGTTTCCTGCACCAACACAAGTGCGAAAAGTGGTTTTTCAACACTATCACAAGTGCAAAAAGTGGTTTTTCCACACTAATACAAGTGCAAAAGTGGTTTCCTGCACCAACACAAGTGCGAAAAGTGGTTTTTCAACACTAACACAATTGCGAAAAGTGGTTTTTCAACACTAACACAAGTGCGAAAAGTGGATTTTCCACACTAATACAAGTGCAAAAGTGGTTTTTCAAGACTAACACAAGTGCGAAAAGTGGTTTTTCAACACTAACACAAGTGCGAAAAGTGTTTTTTCCACACGAATACAAGTGCAAAAGTGGTTTCCTGCACCAACACAAGTGCGAAAAGTGGTTTTTCAACACTAACACAAGTGCGAAAAGTGGTTTTTCAACACTAACACAAGTGCGAAAAGTGATTTTTCCACACTAATACAAGTGCAAAAGTGGTTTCCTGCACCAACACAAGTGCAAAAAGTGGTTTTTCAACACTAACACAAGTGCGAAAAGTGGTTTTTCAACACTAACACAAGTGCGAAAAGTGGTTTTTCCACACTAATACAAGTGCAAAAGTGGTTTCCTACACCAACACAAGTGCGAAAAGTGGTTTTTCAACACTAACACAAGTGCGAAAAGTGGTTTTTCAACACTATAACAAGTGCAAAAAGTGTTTTTTCCACACTAATACAAGTGCAAAAGTGGTTTCCTGCACCAACACAGTGCGAAAAGTGGTTTTTCAACACTAACACAAGTGCGAAAAGTTGTTTTTCAACACTAACACAAGTGCGGAAAGTGGTTTTTCCACACTAATACAAGTGCAAAAGAGGTTTTTCAACGCTAACACAAGTGCGAAAAGTGGTTTTTCAACACTAACACAAGTGCGAAAAGTGGTTTTTCAACACTAACACAAGTGCGAAAAGTGGTTTTTCCACACTAATACAAGTGCAAAAGTGGTTGCCTGCACCAACACAAGTGCGAAAAGTGGTTTTTCAACACTAACACAAGTGTGAAAAGTGGTTTTTCCACACTAATACAAGTGCAAAAGTGGTTTCCTGCACCAACACAAGTGCGAAAAGTGGTTTTTCAACACTATCACAAGTGCAAAAAGTGGTTTTTCCACACTAATACAAGTGCAAAAGTGGTTTCCTGCACCAACACAAGTGCGAAAAGTGGTTTTTCAACACTAACACAATTGCGAAAAGTGGTTTTTCAATCAACACTAACACAAGTGCGAAAAGTGGATTTTCCACACTAATACAAGTGCAAAAGTGGTTTTTCAAGACTAACACAAGTGCGAAAAGTGGTTTTTCAACACTAACACAACTGCGAAAAGTGTTTTTTCCACACTAATACAAGTGTAAAAGTGGTTTCCTGCACCAACACAACTGCGAAAAGTGGTTTTTCAACACTAACACAAGTGCGAAAAGAGGTTTTTCAACACTAACACAAGTGCGAAAAGTGGTTTTTCAACACTAACACAAGTGCGAAAAGTGTTTTTTCCACACTAATACAAGTGCAAAAGTGGTTTCCTGCACCAACACAAGTGCGAAAAGTGGTTTTTCAACACTAACACAAGTGCGAAAAGTGGTTTTTCAACACTAACACAAGTGCGAAAAGTGGTTTTTCAACACTAACACAAGTGCGAAAAGTGGTTTTTCCACACTAATACAAGTGCAAAAGTGGTTTCCTGCACCAACACAAGTGCGAAAAGTGGTTTTTCAACACTAACACAGGTGCGAAAAGTGGTTTTTCAACACTATCACAAGTGCAAAAAGTGTTTTTTCCACACTAATACAGGTGCAAAATTGGTTTCCTGCACCAACACAAGTGCGAAAAGTGGTTTTTCAACACTAACACAAGTGCGAAAAGTGGTTTTTCAACACTAACACAAGCGCGAAAAGTGGTTTTTCCACACTAATACAAGTGCAAAAGTGGTTTCCTGCACCAACACAAGTGCGAAAAGTGGTTTTTCAACACTAACACAAGTGCGAAAAGTGGTTTTTCAACACTATCACAAGTGCAAAAAGTGGTTTTTCTACACTAATACAAGTGCAAAAAGTGTTTTTTCCACACTAATACAAGTGCAAAAAGTGGTTTTTCAACACTATCACAAGTACAAAAAGGGTTTTTTCCACACTAATACAAGTGCAAAAGTGGTTTCCTGCACTAACACAAGTGCGAAAAGTGGTTTTTCAACAATAACACAAGTGCGAAAATTGGTTTTTCCACACTAATACAAGTGCAAAAGTGGTTTCCTGCACCAACACAAGTGCGAAAAGTGGTTTTTCAACACTAACACAAGTGCGAAAAGTGGTTTTTCAACACTAACACAAGTGCGAAAAGTGGTTTTCCACACTAATACAAGTGCAAAAGTGGTTTCCTGCACCAACACAAGTGCGAAAAGTGGTTTTTCAACACTAACACAAGTGCGAAAAGTGGTTTTTCAACACTAACACAAGTGCGAAAAGTGGTTTTTCCACACTAATACAAGTGCAAAAGTGGTTTCCTGCACCAACACAAGTGCGAAAAGTGGTTTTTCAACACTAACACAAGTGCGAAAAGTGGTTTTTCAACACTAACACAAGTGCGAAAAGTGGTTTTTCAACACTAACACAAGTGCGAAAAGTGGTTTTTCCACACTAATACAAGTGCAAAAGTGGTTTCCTGCACCAACACAAGTGCGAAAAGTGGTTTTTCAACACTAATACAAGTGCAAAAAGTGGTTTTTCAACACTAACACAAGTGCGAAAAGTGGTTTTTCAACACTAACACAAGTGCGAAAAGTGGTTTTTCAACACTAACACAAGTGCGAAAAGTGGTTTTTCCACACTAATACAAGTGCAAAAGTGGTTTCCTGCACCAACACAAGTGCGAAAAGTGGTTTTTCAACACTAACACAAGTGCGAAAAGTGGTTTTTCAACACTAACACAAGCGCGAAAAGTGATTTTTCCACACTAATACAAGTGCAAAAGTGGTTTCCTGCACCAACACAAGTGCGAAAAGTGGTTTTTCAACACTAACACAAGTGCTAAAAGTGGTTTTTCAACACTATCACAAGTGCAAAAAGTGGTTTTTCTACACTAATACAAGTGCAAAAAGTGTTTTTTCCACAATAATACAAGTGCAAAATTGGTTTCCTGCACCAACACAAGTGCGAAAAGTGGTTTTTCAACACTAACACAAGTGCGAAAAGTGGTTTTTCAACACTAACACAAGCGCGAAAAGTGGTTTTTCCACACTAATACAAGTGCAAAAGTGGTTTCCTGCACCAACACAACTGCAAAAAGTGGTTTTTCTACACTAATACAAGTGCAAAAAGTGTTTTTTCCACACTAATACAAGTGCAAAAAGTGGTTTTCAACACTATCACAAGTGCAAAAAGTGTTTTTTCCACACTAATACAAGTGCAAAAGTGGTTTCCTGCACTAACACAAGTGCGAAAAGTGGTTTTTCAACAATAACACAAGTGCGAAAAGTGGTTTTTCCACACTAATACAAGTGCAAAAGTGGTTTCCTGCACCAACACAAGTGCGAAAAGTGGTTTTTCAACACTAACACAAGTGCGAAAAGTGGTTTTTCAACACTAACACAAGTGCGAAAAGTGGTTTTTCCACACTAATACAAGTGCAAAAGTGGTTTCCTGCACCAACACAAGTGCGAAAAGTAGTTTTTCAACACTAAAACAAGTGCGAAAAGTGGTTTTTCAACACTATCACAAGTGCAAAAAGTGTTTTTTCCACACTAATACAAGTGCAAAAGTGGTTTCCTGCACCAACACAAGTGCGAAAACTGGTTTTTCAACACTAACACAAGTGCAAAAAGTGGTTTTTCAACACTAACACAAGTGCGAAAAGTGTTTTTTCCACACTAATACAAGTGCAAAAGTGGTTTCCTGCACCAACACGAGTGCGAAAAGTGGTTTTTCAACACTAACACAAGTGCGAAAAGTGGTTTTTCAACACTAACACAAGTGCGAAAAGTGGTTTTTCAACACGAACACAAGTGCGAAAAGTGGTTTTTCCACACTAATACAAGTGCAAAAGTGGTTTCCTGCACCAACACAAGTGTGAAAAGTGGTTTTTCAACACGAACACAAGTGCGAAAAGTGGTTTTTCAACACTAACACAAGTGCGAAAAGTGGTTTTTCAACACTAACACAAGTGCGAAAAGTGGTTTTTTCACACTAATACAAGTGCAAAAGTGGTTTTTCAACACTAACACAAGTGCGAAAGGTGTTTTTTCAACACTAACACAAGTGCGAAAAGTGGTTTTTCAACACTAACACAAGTGCGAAAAGTGGTTTTGCCACGCTAATACAAGTGCAAAAGTGGTTTCCTGCACCAACACAAGTGCGAAAAGTGGTTTTTCAACACTATCACAAGTGCAAAAAGTGTTTTTTCCACACTAATACAAGTGCGAAAAGTGTTTTTTCCACACTAATACAAGTGCAAAAGAGGTTTTTCAACACTAACACAAGTGCGAAAAGTGGTTTTTCAACACTAACACAAGTGCGAAAAGTGGTTTTTCAACACTAACACAAGTGCGAAAAGTGGTTTTTCCACACTAATACAAGTGCAAAAGTGGTTTCCTGCACCAACACAAGTGCGAAAAGTGGTTTTTCAACACTAACTCAAGTGTGAAAAGTGGTTTTTCCACACTAATACAAGTGCAAAAGTGGTTTCCTGCACCAACACAAGTGCGAAAAGTGGTTTTTCAACACTATCACAAGTGCAAAAAGTGGTTTTTCCACACTAATACAAGTGCAAAAGTGGTTTCCTGCACCAACACAAGTGCAAAAAGTGATTTTTCAACACTAACACAATTGCGAAAAGTGGTTTTTCAACACTAACACAAGTGCGAAAAGTGGTTTTTCCACAATAATACAAGTGCAAAAGTGGTTTTTCAAGACTAACACAAGTGCGAAAAGTGGTTTTTCAACACTAACACAAGTGCGAAAAGTGTTTTTTCCACACTAATACAAGTGCAAAAGTGGTTTCCTGCACCAACACAAGTGCGAAAAGTGGTTTTTCAACACTAACACAAGTGCGAAAAGTGGTTTTTCAACACTAACACAAGTGCGAAAAGTGGTTTTTCAACACTAACACAAGTGCGAAAAGTGGTTTTTCAACACTAATACAAGTGCAAAAAGTGGTTTTTCAACACTAACACAAGTGCGAAAAGTGGTTTTTCAACACTAACACAAGTGCGAAAAGTGGTTTTTCAACACTAACACAAGTGTGAAAAGTGGTTTTTCCACACTAATACAAGTGCAAAAGTGGTTTCCTGCACCAACACAAGTGCGAAAAGTGGTTTTTCAACACTAACACAAGTGCGAAAAGTGGTTTTTCAACACTAACACAAGCGCGAAAAGTGGTTTTTCCACACTAATACAAGTGCAAAAGTGGTTTCCTGCACCAACACAAGTGCGAAAAGTGGTTTTTCAACACTAACACAAGTGCGAAAAGTGGTTTTTCAACACTATCACAAGTGCAAAAAGTGGTTTTTCTACACTAATACAAGTGCAAAAAGTGTTTTTTCCACAATAATACAAGTGAAAAATTGGTTTCCTGCACCAACACAAGTGCGAAAAGTGGTTTTTCAACACTAACACAAGTGCGAAAAGTGGTTTTTCAACACTAACACAAGCGCGAAAAGTGGTTTTTCCACACTAATACAAGTGCAAAAGTGGTTTCCTGCACCAACACAAGTGCGAAAAGTGGTTTTTCAACACTATCACAAGTGCAAAAAGTGTTTTTTCCACACTAATACAAGTGCGAAAAGTGTTTTTTCCACACTAATACAAGTGCAAAAGAGGTTTTTCAACACTAACACAAGTGCGAAAGTGAAGTGGTGTTTTTCAACACTAACACAAGTGTGAAAAGTGGTTTTTCAACACTAACACAAGTGCGAAAAGTGGTTTTTCCACACTAATACAAGTGCAAAAGTGGTTTCCTGCACCAACACAAGTGCGAAAAGTGGTTTTTCAACACTAACTCAAGTGTGAAAAGTGGTTTTTCCACACTAATACAAGTGCAAAAGTGGTTTCCTGCACCAACACAAGTGCGAAAAGTGGTTTTTCAACACTATCACAAGTGCAAAAAGTGGTTTTTCCACACTAATACAAGTGCAAAAGTGGTTTCCTGCACCAACACAAGTGCAAAAAGTGATTTTTCAACACTAACACAATTGCGAAAAGTGGTTTTTCAACACTAACACAAGTGCGAAAAGTGGTTTTTCCACAATAATACAAGTGCAAAAGTGGTTTTTCAAGACTAACACAAGTGCGAAAAGTGGTTTTTCAACACTAACACAAGTGCGAAAAGTGTTTTTTCCACACTAATACAAGTGCAAAAGTGGTTTCCTGCACCAACACAAGTGCGAAAAGTGGTTTTTCAACACTAACACAAGTGCGAAAAGTGGTTTTTCAACACTAACTCAAGTGCGAAAAGTGGTTTTCCACACTAATACAAGTGCAAAAGTGGTTTCCTGCACCAACACAAGTGCGAAAAGTGGTTTTTCAACACTAATACAAGTGCAAAAAGTGGTTTTTCAACACTAACACAAGTGCGAAAAGTGGTTTTTCAACACTAACACAAGTGCGAAAAGTGGTTTTTCAACACTAACACAAGTGCGAAAAGTGGTTTTTCCACACTAATACAAGTGCAAAAGTGGTTTCCTGCACCAACACAAGTGCGAAAAGTGGTTTTTCAACACTAACACAAGTGCGAAAAGTGGTTTTTCAACACTAACACAAGCGCGAAAAGTGGTTTTTCCACACTAATACAAGTGCAAAAGTGGTTTCCTGCACCAACACAAGTGCGAAAAGTGGTTTTTCAACACGAACACAAGTGCGAAAAGTGGTTTTTCAACACTATCACAAGTGCAAAAAGTGGTTTTTCTACACTAATACAAGTGCAAAAAGTGTTTTTTCCACAATAATACAAGTGAAAAATTGGTTTCCTGCACCAACACAAGTGCGAAAAGTGGTTTTTCAACACTAACACAAGTGCGAAAAGTGGTTTTTCAACACTAACACAAGCGCGAAAAGTGGTTTTTCCACACTAATACAAGTGCAAAAGTGGTTTCCTGCACCAACACAAGTGCAAAAAGTGGTTTTTTTACACTAATACAAGTGCAAAAAGTATTTTTTCCACACTAATACAAGTGCAAAAAGTGGTTTTCAACACTATCACAAGTGCAAAAAGTGTTTTTTCCACACTAATACAAGTGCAAAAGTGGTTTCCTGCACTAACACAAGTGCGAAAAGTGGTTTTTCAACAATAACACAAGTGCGAAAAGTGGTTTTTCCACACTAATACAAGTGCAAAAGTGGTTTCCTGCACCAACACAAGTGCGAAAAGTGGTTTTTCAACACTAACACAAGTGCGAAAAGTGGTTTTTCAACACTAACACAAGTGCGAAAAGTGGTTTTTCCACACTAATACAAGTGCAAAAGTGGTTTCCTGCACCAACACAAGTGCGAAAAGTAGTTTTTCAACACTAACACAAGCGCGAAAAGTGGTTTTTCAACACTAACACAAGCGCGAAAAGTGGTTTTTCCACACTAATACAAGTGCAAAAGTGGTTTCCTGCACCAACACAACTGCAAAAAGTGGTTTTTCTACACTAATACAAGTGCAAAAAGTGTTTTTTCCACACTAATACAAGTGCAAAAGTGGTTTCCTGCACCAACACAACTGCAAAAAGTGGTTTTTCTACACTAATACAAGTGCAAAAAGTGTTTTTTCCACACTAATACAAGTGCAAAAAGTGGTTTTCAACACTATCACAAGTGCAAAAAGTGTTTTTTCCACACTAATACAAGTGCAAAAGTGGTTTCCTGCACTAACACAAGTGCGAAAAGTGGTTTTTCAACAATAACACAAGTGCGAAAAGTGGTTTTTCCACACTAATACAAGTGCAAAAGTGGTTTCCTGCACCAACACAAGTGCGAAAAGTGGTTTTTCAACACTAACACAAGTGCGAAAAGTGGTTTTTCAACACTAACACAAGTGCGAAAAGTGGTTTTTCCACACTAATACAAGTGCAAAAGTGGTTTCCTGCACCAACACAAGTGCGAAAAGTAGTTTTTCAACACTAAAACAAGTGCGAAAAGTGGTTTTTCAACACTATCACAAGTGCAAAAAGTGTTTTTTCCACACTAATACAAGTGCAAAAGTGGTTTCCTGCACCAACACAAGTGCGAAAACTGGTTTTTCAACACTAACACAAGTGCAAAAAGTGGTTTTTCAACACTAACACAAGTGCGAAAAGTGTTTTTTCCACACTAATACAAGTGCAAAAGTGGTTTCCTGCACCAACACGAGTGCGAAAAGTGGTTTTTCAACACTAACACAAGTGCGAAAAGTGGTTTTTCAACACTAACACAAGTGCGAAAAGTGGTTTTTCAACACGAACACAAGTGCGAAAAGTGGTTTTTCCACACTAATACAAGTGCAAAAGTGGTTTCCTGCACCAACACAAGTGTGAAAAGTGGTTTTTCAACACGAACACAAGTGCGAAAAGTGGTTTTTCAACACTAACACAAGTGCGAAAAGTGGTTTTTCAACACTAACACAAGTGCGAAAAGTGGTTTTTTCACACTAATACAAGTGCAAAAGTGGTTTTTCAACACTAACACAAGTGCGAAAGGTGTTTTTTCAACACTAACACAAGTGCGAAAAGTGGTTTTTCAACACTAACACAAGTGCGAAAAGTGGTTTTGCCACGCTAATACAAGTGCAAAAGTGGTTTCCTGCACCAACACAAGTGCGAAAAGTGGTTTTTCAACACTATCACAAGTGCAAAAAGTGTTTTTTCCACACTAATACAAGTGCGAAAAGTGTTTTTTCCACACTAATACAAGTGCAAAAGAGGTTTTTCAACACTAACACAAGTGCGAAAAGTGGTTTTTCAACACTAACACAAGTGCGAAAAGTGGTTTTTCAACACTAACACAAGTGCGAAAAGTGGTTTTTCCACACTAATACAAGTGCAAAAGTGGTTTCCTGCACCAACACAAGTGCGAAAAGTGGTTTTTCAACACTAACTCAAGTGTGAAAAGTGGTTTTTCCACACTAATACAAGTGCAAAAGTGGTTTCCTGCACCAACACAAGTGCGAAAAGTGGTTTTTCAACACTATCACAAGTGCAAAAAGTGGTTTTTCCACACTAATACAAGTGCAAAAGTGGTTTCCTGCACCAACACAAGTGCAAAAAGTGATTTTTCAACACTAACACAATTGCGAAAAGTGGTTTTTCAACACTAACACAAGTGCGAAAAGTGGTTTTTCCACAATAATACAAGTGCAAAAGTGGTTTTTCAAGACTAACACAAGTGCGAAAAGTGGTTTTTCAACACTAACACAAGTGCGAAAAGTGTTTTTCCACACTAATACAAGTGCAAAAGTGGTTTCCTGCACCAACACAAGTGCGAAAAGTGGTTTTTCAACACTAACACAAGTGCGAAAAGTGGTTTTTCAACACTAACACAAGTGCGAAAAGTGGTTTTTCAACACTAACACAAGTGCGAAAAGTGGTTTTTCAACACTAATACAAGTGCAAAAAGTGGTTTTTCAACACTAACACAAGTGCGAAAAGTGGTTTTTCAACACTAACACAAGTGCGAAAAGTGGTTTTTCAACACTAACACAAGTGTGAAAAGTGGTTTTTCCACACTAATACAAGTGCAAAAGTGGTTTCCTGCACCAACACAAGTGCGAAAAGTGGTTTTTCAACACTAACACAAGTGCGAAAAGTGGTTTTTCAACACTAACACAAGCGCGAAAAGTGGTTTTTCCACACTAATACAAGTGCAAAAGTGGTTTCCTGCACCAACACAAGTGCGAAAAGTGGTTTTTCAACACTAACACAAGTGCGAAAAGTGGTTTTTCAACACTATCACAAGTGCAAAAAGTGGTTTTTCTACACTAATACAAGTGCAAAAAGTGTTTTTTCCACAATAATACAAGTGAAAAATTGGTTTCCTGCACCAACACAAGTGCGAAAAGTGGTTTTTCAACACTAACACAAGTGCGAAAAGTGGTTTTTCAACACTAACACAAGCGCGAAAAGTGGTTTTTCCACACTAATACAAGTGCAAAAGTGGTTTCCTGCACCAACACAAGTGCGAAAAGTGGTTTTTCAACACTATCACAAGTGCAAAAAGTGTTTTTTCCACACTAATACAAGTGCGAAAAGTGTTTTTTCCACACTAATACAAGTGCAAAAGAGGTTTTTCAACACTAACACAAGTGCGAAAAGTGGTTTTTCAACACTAACACAAGTGTGAAAAGTGGTTTTTCAACACTAACACAAGTGCGAAAAGTGGTTTTTCCACACTAATACAAGTGCAAAAGTGGTTTCCTGCACCAACACAAGTGCGAAAAGTGGTTTTTCAACACTAACTCAAGTGTGAAAAGTGGTTTTTCCACACTAATACAAGTGCAAAAGTGGTTTCCTGCACCAACACAAGTGCGAAAAGTGGTTTTTCAACACTATCACAAGTGCAAAAAGTGGTTTTTCCACACTAATACAAGTGCAAAAGTGGTTTCCTGCACCAACACAAGTGCAAAAAGTGATTTTTCAACACTAACACAATTGCGAAAAGTGGTTTTTCAACACTAACACAAGTGCGAAAAGTGGTTTTTCCACAATAATACAAGTGCAAAAGTGGTTTTTCAAGACTAACACAAGTGCGAAAAGTGGTTTTTCAACACTAACACAAGTGCGAAAAGTGTTTTTTCCACACTAATACAAGTGCAAAAGTGGTTTCCTGCACCAACACAAGTGCGAAAAGTGGTTTTTCAACACTAACACAAGTGCGAAAAGTGGTTTTTCAACACTAACTCAAGTGCGAAAAGTGGTTTTCCACACTAATACAAGTGCAAAAGTGGTTTCCTGCACCAACACAAGTGCGAAAAGTGGTTTTTCAACACTAATACAAGTGCAAAAAGTGGTTTTTCAACACTAACACAAGTGCGAAAAGTGGTTTTTCAACACTAACACAAGTGCGAAAAGTGGTTTTTCAACACTAACACAAGTGCGAAAAGTGGTTTTTCCACACTAATACAAGTGCAAAAGTGGTTTCCTGCACCAACACAAGTGCGAAAAGTGGTTTTTCAACACTAACACAAGTGCGAAAAGTGGTTTTTCAACACTAACACAAGCGCGAAAAGTGGTTTTTCCACACTAATACAAGTGCAAAAGTGGTTTCCTGCACCAACACAAGTGCGAAAAGTGGTTTTTCAACACGAACACAAGTGCGAAAAGTGGTTTTTCAACACTATCACAAGTGCAAAAAGTGGTTTTTCTACACTAATACAAGTGCAAAAAGTGTTTTTTCCACAATAATACAAGTGAAAAATTGGTTTCCTGCACCAACACAAGTGCGAAAAGTGGTTTTTCAACACTAACACAAGTGCGAAAAGTGGTTTTTCAACACTAACACAAGCGCGAAAAGTGGTTTTTCCACACTAATACAAGTGCAAAAGTGGTTTCCTGCACCAACACAAGTGCAAAAAGTGGTTTTTTTACACTAATACAAGTGCAAAAAGTATTTTTTCCACACTAATACAAGTGCAAAAAGTGGTTTTCAACACTATCACAAGTGCAAAAAGTGTTTTTTCCACACTAATACAAGTGCAAAAGTGGTTTCCTGCACTAACACAAGTGCGAAAAGTGGTTTTTCAACAATAACACAAGTGCGAAAAGTGGTTTTTCCACACTAATACAAGTGCAAAAGTGGTTTCCTGCACCAACACAAGTGCGAAAAGTGGTTTTTCAACACTAACACAAGTGCGAAAAGTGGTTTTTCAACACTAACACAAGTGCGAAAAGTGGTTTTTCCACACTAATACAAGTGCAAAAGTGGTTTCCTGCACCAACACAAGTGCGAAAAGTAGTTTTTCAACACTAAAACAAGTGCGAAAAGTGGTTTTTCAACACTATCACAAGTGCAAAAAGTGTTTTTTCCAAACTAATACAAGTGCAAAAGTGGTTTCCTGCACCAACACAAGTGCGAAAAGTGGTTTTTCAACACTAACACAAGTGCAAAAAGTGGTTTTTCAACACTAACACAAGTGCGAAAAGTGTTTTTTCCACACTAATACAAGTGCAAAAGTGGTTTCCTGCACCAACACTAGTGCGAAAAGTGGTTTTTCAACACTAACACAAGTGCGAAAAGTGGTTTTTCAACACTAACACAAGTGCGAAAAGTGGTTTTTCAACACGAACACAAGTGCGAAAAGTGGTTTTTCCACACTAATACAAGTGCAAAAGTGGTTTCCTGCACCAACACAAGTGTGAAAAGTGGCTTTTCAACACGAACACAAGTGCGAAAAGTGGTTTTTCAACACTAACACAAGTGCGAAAAGTGGTTTTTCAACACTAACACAAGTGCGAAAAGTGGTTTTTTCACACTAATACAAGTGCAAAAGTGGTTTTTCAACACTAACACAAGTGCGAAAGGTGTTTTTTCAACACTAACACAAGTGCGAAAAGTGGTTTTTCAACAATAACACAAGTGCGAAAAGTGGTTTTTCCACGCTAATACAAGTGCAAAAGTGGTTTCCTGCACCAACACAAGTGCGAAAAGTGGTTTTTCAACACTATCACAAGTGCAAAAAGTGTTTTTTCCACACTAATACAAGTGCGAAAAGTGGTTTTTCCACACTAATACAAGTGCAAAAGTGGTTTCCTGCACCAACACAAGTGCGAAAAGTGGTTCGTCAACACTAACACAAGTGTGAAAAGTGGTTTTTCCACACTAATACAAGTGCAAAAGTGGTTTCCTGCACCAACACAAGTGCGAAAAGTGGTTTTTCAACACTATCACAAGTGCAAAAAGTGGTTTTTCCACACTAATACAAGTGCAAAAGTGGTTTCCTGCACCAACACAAGTGCAAAAAGTGGTTTTTCAACACTAACACAATTGCGAAAAGTGGTTTTTCAACACTAACACAAGTGCGAAAAGTGGTTTTTCCACACTAATACAAGTGCAAAAGTGGTTTTTCAAGACTAACACAAATGCGAAAAGTGGTTTTTCAACACTAACACAAGTGCGAAAAGTGTTTTTTCCACACTAATACAAGTGCAAAAGTGGTTTCCTGCACCAACACAAGTGCGAAAAGTGGTTTTTCAACACTAACACAAGTGCGAAAAGTGGTTTTTCAACACTAACACAAGTGCGAAAAGTGGTTTTTCAACACTAACACAAGTGCGAAAAGTGGTTTTTCCACACTAATACAAGTGCAAAAGTGGTTTCCTGCACCAACACAAGTGCGAAAAGTGGTTTTTCAACACTAATACAAGTGCAAAAAGTGGTTTTTCAACACTAACACAAGTGCGAAAAGTGGTTTTTCAACACTAACACAAGTGCGAAAAGTGGTTTTTCAACACTAACACAAGTGCGAAAAGTGGTTTTTCCACACTAATACAAGTGCAAAAGTGGTTTCCTGCACCAACACAAGTGCGAAAAGTGGTTTTTCAACACTAACACAAGTGCGAAAAGTGGTTTTTCAACACTAACACAAGCGCGAAAAGTGGTTTTTCCACACTAATACAAGTGCAAAAGTGGTTTCCTGCACCAACACAAGTGCGAAAAGTGGTTTTTCAACACTAACACAAGTGCGAAAAGTGGTTTTTCAACACTATCACAAGTGCAAAAAGTGGTTTTTCTACACTAATACAAGTGCAAAAAGTGTTTTTTCCACAATAATACAAGTGAAAAATTGGTTTCCTGCACCAACACAAGTGCGAAAAGTGGTTTTTCAACACTAACACAAGTGCGAAAAGTGGTTTTTCAACACTAACACAAGCGCGAAAAGTGGTTTTTCCACACTAATACAAGTGCAAAAGTGGTTTCCTGCACCAACACACGTGCAAAAAGTGGGTTTTTTACACTAATACAAGTGCAAAAAGTGTTTTTTCCACACTAATACAAGTGCAAAAAGTGGTTTTCAACACTATCACAAGTGCAAAAAGTGTTTTTTCCACACTAATACAAGTGCAAAAGTGGTTTCCTGCACTAACACAAGTGCGAAAAGTGGTTTTTCAACAATAACACAAGTGCGAAAAGTGGTTTTTCCACATTAATACAAGTGCAAAAGTGGTTTCCTGCACCAACACAAGTGCGAAAAGTGGTTTTTCAACACTAACACAAGTGCGAAAAGTGGTTTTTCAACACTAACACAAGTGCGAAAAGTGGTGTTTCCACACTAATACAAGTGCAAAAGTGGTTTCCTGCACCAACACAAGTGCGAAAAATAGTTTTTCAACACTAAAACAAGTGCGAAAAGTGGTTTTTCAACACTATCACAAGTGCAAAAAGTGTTTTTTCCACACTAATACAAGTGCAAAAGTGGTTTCCTGCACCAACACAAGTGCGAAAAGTGGTTTTTCAACACTAACACAAGTGCAAAAAGTGGTTTTTCAACACTAACACAAGTGCGAAAAGTGTTTTTTCCACACTAATACAAGTGCAAAAGTGGTTTCCTGCACCAACACTAGTGCGAAAAGTGGTTTTTCAACACTAACACAAGTGCGAAAAGTGGTTTTTCAACACTAACACAAGTGCGAAAAGTGGTTTTTCAACACGAACACAAGTGCGAAAAGTGATTTTTCCACACTAATACAAGTGCAAAAGTGGTTTCCTGCACCAACACAAGCGTGAAAAGTGGTTTTTCAACACGAACACAAGTGCGAAAAGTGGTTTTTCAACACTAATAAAAGTGCGAAAAGTGTTTTTTCCACACTAATACAAGTGCAAAAGAGGTTTTTCAACACTAACACAAGTGCGAAAAGTGGTTTTTCAACACTAACACAAGTGCGAAAAGTGGTTTTTCAACACTAACACAAGTGCGAAAAGTGGTTTTTCCACACTAATACAAGTGCAAAAGTGGTTTCCTGCACCAACACAAGTGCGAAAAGTGGTTTTTCAACACTAACACAAGTGTGAAAAGTGGTTTTTCCACACTAATACAAGTGCAAAAGTGGTTTCCTGCACCAACACAAGTGCGAAAAGTGGTTTTTCAACACTATCACAAGTGCAAAATGTGGTTTTTCCACACTAATACAAGTGCAAAAGTGGTTTCCTGCACCAACACAAGTGCAAAAAGTGGTTTTTCAACACTAACACAATTGCGAAAAGTGGTTTTTCAACACTAACACAAGTGCGAAAAGTGGTTTTTCCACACTAATACAAGTGCAAAAGTGGTTTTTCAAGACTAACACAAGTGCGAAAAGTGGTTTTTCAACACTAACACAAGTGCGAAAAGTGTTTTTTCCACACTAATACAAGTGCAAAAGTGGTTTCCTGCACCAACACAAGTGCGAAAAGTGGTTTTTCAACACTAACACAAGTGCGAAAAGTGGTTTTTCAACACTAACACAAGTGCGAAAAGTGGTTTTTCAACACTAACACAAGTGCGAAAAGTGGTTTTTCCACACTAATACAAGTGCAAAAGTGGTTTCCTGCACCAACACAAGTGCGAAAAGTGGTTTTTCAACACTAATACAAGTGCAAAAAGTGGTTTTTCAACACTAACACAAGTGCGAAAAGTGGTTTTTCAACACTAACACAAGTGCGAAAAGTGGTTTTTCAACACTAACACAAGTGCGAAAAGTGGTTTTTCCACACTAATACAAGTGCAAAAGTGGTTTCCTGCACCAACACAAGTGCGAAAAGTAGTTTTTCAACACTAACACAAGTGCGAAAAGTGGTTTTTCAACACTAACACAAGCGCGAAAAGTGGTTTTTCCACACTAATACAAGTGCAAAAGTGGTTTCCTGCACCAACACAAGGGCGAAATGTGGTTTTTCAACACTAACACAAGTGCGAAAAGTGGTTTTTCAACACTATCACAAGTGCAAAAAGTGGTTTTTCTACACTAATACAAGTGCAAAAAGTGTTTTTTCCACAATAATACAAGTGCAAAATTGGTTTCCTGCACCAACACAAGTGCGAAAAGTGGTTTTTCAACACTAACACAAGTGCGAAAAGTGGTTTTTCAACACTAACACAAGCGCGAAAAGTGGTTTTTCCACACTAATACAAGTGCAAAAGTGGTTTCCTGCACCAACACAAGTGCAAAAAGTGGTTTTTCTACACTAATACAAGTGCAAAAAGTTTTTTTTCCACACTAATACAAGTGCAAAAAGTGGTTTTCAACACTATCACAAGTGCAAAAAGTGTTTTTTCCACACTAATACAAGTGCAAAAGTGGTTTCCTGCACCAACACAAGTGCGAAAAGTAGTTTTTCAACACTAACACAAGTGCCAAAAGTGGTTTTTCCACACTAATACAAGTGCAAAAGTGGTTTCCTGCACCAACACAAGTGCGAAAAGTAGTTTTTCAACACTAAAACAAGTGCGAAAAGTGGTTTTTCAACACTATCACAAGTGCAAAAAGTGTTTTTTCCACACTAATACAAGTGCAAAAGTGGTTTCCTGCACCAACACAAGTGCGAAAAGTGGTTTTTCAACACTAACACAAGTGCAAAAAGTGGTTTTTCAACACTAACACAAGTGCGAAAAGTGTTTTTTCCACACTAATACAAGTGCAAAAGTGGTTTCCTGCACCAACACTAGTGCGAAAAGTGGTTTTTCAACACTAACACAAGTGCGAAAAGTGGTTTTTCAACACTAACACAAGTGCGAAAAGTGGTTTTTCAACACGAACACAAGTGCGAAAAGTGGTTTTTCCACACTAATACAAGTGCAAAAGTGGTTTCCTGCACCAACACGAGCGTGAAAAGTGGTTTTTCAACACGAACACAAGTGCGAAAAGTGGTTTTTCAACACTAACACAAGTGCAAAATGTGGTTTTTCAACACTAACACAAGTGCGAAAAGTGGTTTTTTCACACTAATACAAGTGCAAAAGTGGTTTTTCAACACTAACACAAGTGCGAAAGGTGTTTTTTCAACACTAACACAAGTGCGAAAAGTGGTTTTTCAACACTAACACAAGTGCGAAAAGTGGTTTTTCCACACTAATACAAGTGCAAAAGTGGTTTCCTGCACCAACACAAGTGCGAAAAGTGGTTTTTCAACACTATCACAAGTGCAAAAAGTGTTTTTTCCACACTAATACAAGTGCGAAAAGTGTTTTTTCCACACTAATACAAGTGCAAAAGAGGTTTTTCAACACTAAAACAAGTGCGAAAAGTGGTTTTTCAACACTAACACAAGTGCGAAAAGTGGTTTTTCAACACTAACACAAGTGCGAAAAGTGGTTTTTCCACACTAATACAAGTGCAAAAGTGGTTTCCTGCACCAACAAAAGTGCGAAAAGTGGTTTTTCAACACTAACACAAGTGTGAAAAGTAGTTTTTCCACACTAATACAAGTGCAAAAGTGGTTTCCTGCACCAACACAAGTGCGAAAAGTGGTTTTTCAACACTATCACAAGTGCAAAAAGTCGTTTTTCCACACTAATACAAATGCAAAAGTGGTTTCCTGCACCAACACAAGTGCGAAAAGTGGTTTTTCAACACTAACACAATTGCGAAAAGTGGTTTTTCAACACTAACACAAGTGCGAAAAGTGGTTTTTCCACACTAATACAAGTGCAAAAGTGGTTTTTCAAGACTAACAAAAGTGCGAAAAGTGGTTTTTCAACTCTAACACAAGTGCGAAAAGTGTTTTTTCCACACTAATACAAGTGCAAAAGTGGTTTCCTGCACCAACACAACTGTGAAAAGTGGTTTTTCAACACTAACACAAGTGCGAAAAGAGGTTTTTCAACACTAACACAAGTGTGAAAAGTGGTTTTTCAACACTAACACAAGTGCGAAAAGTGTTTTTTCCACACTAATACAAGTGCAAAAGTGGTTTCCTGCACCAACACAAGTGCGAAAAGTGTTTTTTCAACACTAACACAAGTGCGAAAAGTGGTTTTTCAACACTAACACAAGTGCGAAAAGTGGTTTTTCAACACTAACACAAGTGCGAAAAGTGGTTTTTCCACACTAATACAAGTGCAAAAGTGGTTTCCTGCACCAACACAAGTGCGAAAAGTGGTTTTTCAACACTAACACAAGTGCGAAAAGTGGTTTTTCCACACTAATACAAGTGCAAAAGTGGTTTTTCAAGACTAACACAAGTGCGAAAAGTGGTTTTTCAACACTAACACAAGTGCGAAAAGTGTTTTTTCCACACTAATACAAGTGCAAAAGTGGTTTCCTGCACCAACACAAGTGCGAAAAGTGGTTTTTCAACACTAACACAAGTGCGAAAAGTGGTTTTTCAACACTAACACAAGTGCGAAAAGTGGTTTTTCAACACTAACACAAGTGCGAAAAGTGGTTTTTCAACACTAACACAAGTGCGAAAAGTGGTTTTTCCACACTAATACAAGTGCAAAAGTGGTTTCCTGCACCAACACAAGTGCGAAAAGTGGTTTTTCAACACTAACACAAGTGCGAAAAGTGGTTTTTCAACACTAACACAAGCGCGAAAAGTGGTTTTTCCACACTAATACAAGTGCAAAAGTGGTTTCCTGCACCAACACAAGTGCGAAAAGTGGTTTTTCAACACTAACACAAGTGCGAAAAGTGGTTTTTCAACACTATCACATGTGCAAAACGTGGTTTTTCTACACTAATACAAGTGCAAAAAGTGTTTTTTCCACAATAATACAAGTGCAAAATTGGTTTCCTGCACCAACACAAGTGCGAAAAGTGGTTTTTCAACACTAACACAAGTGCGAAAAGTGGTTTTTCAACACTAACACAAGCGCGAAAAGTGGTTTTTCCACACTAATACAAGTGCAAAAGTGGTTTCCTGCACCAACACAAGTGCAAAAAGTGGTTTTTCTACACTAATACAAGTGCAAAAAGTGTTTTTTCCACACTAATACAAGTGCAAAAAGTGGTTTTCAACACTATCACAAGTGCAAAAAGTGTTTTTTCCACACTAATACAAGTGCAAAAGTGGTTTCCTGCACTAACACAAGTGCGAAAAGTGGTTTTTCAACAATAACACAAGTGCGAAAAGTGGTTTTTCCACACTAATACAAGTGCAAATGTGGTTTCCTGCACCAACACAAGTGCGAAAAGTGGTTTTTCAACACTAACACAAGTGCGAAAAGTGGTTTTTCAACACTAACACAAGTGCGAAAAGTGGTTTTTCCACACTAATACAAGTGCAAAAGTGGTTTCCTGCACCAACACAAGTGCGAAAAGTAGTTTTTCAACACTAAAACAAGTGCGAAAAGTGGTTTTTCAACACTATCACAAGTGCAAAAAGTGTTTTTTCCACACTAATACAAGTGCAAAAGTGGTTTCCTGCACCAACACAAGTGCGAAAAGTGGTTTTTCAACACTAACACAAGTGCAAAAAGTGGTTTTTCAACACTAACACAAGTGCGAAAAGTGTTTTTTCCACACTAATACAAGTGCAAAAGTGGTTTCCTGCACCAACACTAGTGCGAAAAGTGGTTTTTCAACACTAACACAAGTGCGAAAAGTGGTTTTTCAACACTAACACAAGTGCGAAAAGTGGTTTTTCAACACGAACACAAGTGCGAAAAGTGGTTTTTCCACACTAATACAAGTGCAAAAGTGGTTTCCTGCACCAACACGAGCGTGAAAAGTGGTTTTTCAACACGAACACAAGTGCGAAAAGTGGTTTTTCAACACGAACACAAGTGCAAAAAGTGGTTTTTCAACACTAACACAAGTGCGAAAAGTGGTTTTTTCACACTAATACAAGTGCAAAAGTGGTTTTTCAACACTAACACAAGTGCGAAATGTATTTTTTCAACACTAACACAAGTGCGAAAAGTGGTTTTTCAACACTAACACAAGTGCGAAAAGTGGTTTTTCCACACTAATACAAGTGCAAAAGTGGTTTCCTGCACCAACACAAGTGCGAAAAG
>NW_027619693.1:0-34000 GCF_964187855.1 Myxine glutinosa
ACACTAATACAAGTGCAAGAGTGATTTCCTGCACCAACACAAGTGCGAAAAGTGGTTTTTCAACACTAACACAAGTGCAAAAAGTGTTTTTCAACACTAATACAAGTGCAAAAGTGGTTTCCTGCACCAAAACAAGTGCGAAAATTGGTTTTTCAATACTAACACAAGTGCGAAAAGTGGTTTTTCAACACTAACACAAGTGCGAAAAGTGGTTTTTCAACACTAACACAAGTGCAAAAAGTGTTTTTTCCACACTAATACAAGTGCAAGAGTGATTTCCTGCACCAACACAAGTGCGAAAAGTGGTTTTTCAACACTAACACAAGTGCAAAAAGTGGTTTTTCAACACTAACACAAGTGCGAAAAGTGTTTTTTCCACACGAATACAAGTGCAAAAGTAGTTTCCTGCACCAACACAAGTGCGAAAAGTGGTTTTCAACACTAACGCAAGTGCGATAAGTGGTTTTTCAACACTAACGCAAGTGCGAAAAGTGGTTTTTCAACACTATCACAAGTGCAACTAGAATCCGGGCACTCGGTAGAGCGCATACCTTCGCCGCAGCTACTGTTCTGTACTTGGCATGGGAGTGTATGCGATGTGAAACTTTATGTGAAATGCGATCGATTTTTAAAAATCAGAATTTGAGCAAATCTGTTTCATTCGTCTGTTAATATGCCTCCCCGATTGACAAATCTGCAATTTGAATTTCATTTGAGGTTGAAATGATTGCGGGAGATCGCGTTATAGTGATGACGTCTTGGATGGACATCCTCTTCTTCAGTCGCTCATAACTTTGAGTGAAATACGATCGAGTTAAAAATAGTCAGAATTTGAGCAAATCTGTTTCATTCGTTTGTTAATATGCCTCATCTCTTGACAAATCTGCAATTATAATTTTTTTTGAGGTTGAAATGATCGCGGGAGATCGCGTTATAGTGATGACGTCCTGGATGGACATCTTCTTCTTCAGTCGCTCATAACTTTGAGTGAAATACGATCGAGTTAAAAATAGTCAGAATTTGAGCAAATCTGTTTCCCAAAATCTAATCAAATGTGTCCCGTATAATAACCAATCATCCCACCAAATTTCATGCAATTCGGTTGAATACTTTTTGAGTTATGCGATTAACATACACACACACAGACATACAAATAAATACACAGCGATCAAAACATAACCTTCCGCTTTTGCGAAGGTAAAAAGTGTTTTTTCCACACTAATACAAGTGCAAAAGTGGTTTCCTGCACCAACACAAGTGCGAAAAGTGGTTTTTCAACACTAACACAAGTTTGAAAAGTGGTTTTTCAACACTAACACAAGGGCGAAAAGTGGTTTTTCAACACTCACACAAGTGCAAAAAGTGTTTTTTCCACACTAATACAAGTGCAAAGTGGTTTCCTGCACCAACACAAGTGCGAAAAGTGGTTTTTCAACTCTAACACAAGTGCGAAAAGTGGTTTTTCAACACTAAAACAAGTGCGAAAAGTGTTTTTTCCACACTAATACAAGTGCAAAAGTAGTTTCCTGCACCAACACAAGTGCGAAAAGTGGTTTTTCAACATTAACACAAGTGTGAAAAGTGGTTTTTCAACACTAACACAAGTGCGAAAAGTGGTTTTTCAACACTAATACAAGTGCAAAAGTGGTTTCCTGCACCAACACAAGTGCAAAAAGTGGTTTTTCAACACTAACACCTGTGCGAAAAGTGGATTTTCCACACTAATACAAGTGCAAAAGTGGTTTCCTGCACCAACACAAGTGCGAAAAGTTGCTTTTCAACACTAACACAAGTGCGAAAAGTGGTTTTTCAACACTATCACAAGTGCAAAAAGTGTTTTTTCCACACTAATACAAGTGCAATAGTGGTTTCCTGCACCAACACAAGTGCAAAAAGTGGTTTTTCAACACTAACACAAGTGCGAAAAGTGGTTTTTCAACACTAACACAAGTGCGAAAAGTGGTTTTTCAACACTATCACAAGTGCAAAAAGTGTTTTTTCCACACGAATACAAGTGCAAAAGGGGTTTCCTGCACCAACACAAGTGCGAAAAGTGGTTTTTCAACACTAACAGAAGTGCGAAAAGTGTTTTTTCAACACTATCACAAGTGCAAAAAGTGGTTTTTCACACTAATACAAGTGCAAAAGTGGTTTCCTGCACCAACACAAGTGCGAAAAGTGGTTTTTCAACACTAACACAAGTGCGAAAAGTGGTTTTTCAACACTAACACAAGTGCAAAAAGTGGTTTTTCAACACTATCACAAGTGCAAAAAGTGTTTTTTCCACACTAATACAAGTGTGAAAAGTGGTTTTTTAACACTAACACAAGTGCGAAAAGTGGTTTTTCCACACTAATACAAGTGCAAAAGTGGTTTCCTGCACCAACACAAGTGCGAAAAGTGGTTTTTCAACACTAACACAAGTGCGAAAAGTGGTTTTTCAACACTATCACAAGTGCAAAAAGTGTTTTTCCCACACTAATACAAGTGCAAAAGTGGTTTTTCAACACTAACACAAGTGCGAAAAGTGGTTTTTCCACACTAATACAAGTGCAAAAGTGGTTTCCTGCACCAACACAAGTGCGAAAAGTGATTTTTCAATACTAACACAAGTGCGAAAAGTGGTTTTTCAACACTATCACAAGTGCAAAAAGTGTTTTTTCCACACTAATACCTGTGCAAAAGTGGTTTCCTGCACCAACACAAGTGCGAAAAGTGGTTTTTCAACACTAACACAAGTGCGAAAAGTGGTTTTTCAACACTATCACAAGTGCAAAAAGTGTTTTTTCCACACTAATACAAGTGCAAAAGTGGTTTCCTGCACCAACACAAGTGCGAAAAGTGGTTTTTCAACACTAACACAAGTGCGAAAAGTGGTTTTTCAACACTAACACAAGTGCAAAAAATGGTTTTTCAACACTATCACAACTGCAAAAAGTGTTTTTTCCACACTAATACAAGTGCAAAAGTGGTTTCCTGCACCAACACAAGTGTGAAAAGTGGTTTTTCAACAATAACACAAGTGCGAAAAGTTGTTTTTCAACACTAACACAAGTGCGAAAAGTGGTTTTTCAACACTAACACAAGTGCGAAAAGTGTTTTTTCCACACTAATACAAGTGCAAAAGTGGTTTCCTGCACCAACACAGGTGCAAAAAGTGGTTTTTCAACACTAACACAAGTGCGAAAAGTGGTTTTTCAACACTAACACAAGTGCGAAAAGTGTTTTTTCCACACTAATACAAGTGCAAAAGTAGTTTCCTGCACCAACACAAGTGCGAAAAGTGGTTTTTCAACACTAACACAAGTGCGATAAGTGGTTTTTCAACACTAACACAAGTGCGAAAAGTGGTTTTTCAACACTATCACAAGTGCAAAAAGTGTTTTTTCCACACTAATACAAGTGCAAAAGTGGTTTCCTGCACCATCACAATTGCGTAAAGTGGTTTTTCAACACTAACAGAAGTGCGAAAAGTGGTTTTTCAACACTATCACAAGTGCAAAAAGTGTTTTTTCCACACTAATACAAGTGCAAAAGTGGTTTCCTGCACCAACACAAGTGCGAAATGTGGTTTTTCAACACTAACACAAGTGCGAAAAGTGGTTTTTCAACACTATCACAAGTGCAAAAAGTGTTTTTTCCACACTAATACAAGTGCAAAAGTGGTTTCCTGCACCAACACAAGTGCGAAAAGTGGTTTTTCAACACAAACACAAGTGCGAAATGTGGTTTTTCCACACTAATACAAGTGCAAAAGTGGTTTCCTGCACCAACACAAGTGCGAAAAGTGGTTTTTCAACACGAACACAAGTGCGAAAAGTGGTTTTTCAACACTAACACAAGTGCAAAAGGTGGTTTTTCCACACTAATACAAGTGCAAAAGTGGTTTCCTGCACCAACACAAGTGCGAAAAGTGGTTTTTCAACACTAACACAAGTGCGAAAAGTGGTTTTTCAACACTATCACAAGTGCAAAAATTGTTTTTTCCACACTAATACAAGTGCAAAAGTGGTTTCCTGCACCAACACAAGTGCGAAAAGTGGTTTTTCAACACTAACAGAAGTGCGAAAAGTGGTTTTTCAACACTATCACAACTGCAAAAAGTGGTTTTTCCACACTAATACAATTGCAAAAGTGGTTTCCTGCACCAACACAAGTGCGAAAAGTGGTTTTTCAACACTAACACAAGTGCGAAAAGTGGATTTTCCACACTAATACAAGTGCAAAAGTGGTTTCCTGCACCAACACAAGTGCGAAAAGTGGTTTTTCAACACTAACACAAGTGCGAAAAGTGGTTTTTCCACACTAATACAAGTGCAAACGTGGTTTCCTGCACCAACACAAGTGCAAAAGTGGTTTCCTGCACAAACACAAGTGCGAAAAGTGGTTTTTCCACACTAACACAAGTGCGAAAAGTGGTTTTTCCACACTAATACAAGTGCAAAAGTGGTTTCCTGCACCAACACAAGTGCGAAAAGTGGTTTTTCAACACTAACACAAGTGCGAAAAGTGGTTTTTAAACACTAACACAAGTGCGAAAAGTGGTTTTTCAACACTATCACAAGTGCAAAAAGTGGTTTTTCCACACTAATACAAGTGCAAAAGTGGTTTCCTGCACCAACACAAGTGCGAAAAGTGGTTTTTCAACACTAACACAAGTGCGAAAAGTGGTTTTTCAACACTAACACAAGTGCGAAAAGTGGTTTTTCAACACTAACACAAGTGCGAAAAGTGGTTTTTCAACACTAACACAAGTGCGAAAAGTGGTTTTTCAACACTAACACAAGTGCGAAAAGTGTTTTTTCCACACTAATACAAGTGCAAAAGTGGTTTCCTGCACCAACACAGGTGCAAAAAGTGGTTTTTCAACACTAACACAAGTGCGAAAAGTGGTTTTTCAACACTAACACAAGTGCGAAAAGTGTTTTTTCCACACTAATACAAGTGCAAAAGTAGTTTCCTGCACCAACACAAGTGCGAAAAGTGGTTTTTCAACACTAACACAAGTGCGATAAGTGGTTTTTCAACACTAACACAAGTGCGAAAAGTGGTTTTTCAACACTATCACAAGTGCAAAAAGTGTTTTTTCCACACTAATACAAGTGCAAAAGTGGTTTCCTGCACCAACACAATTGCGAAAAGTAGTTTTTCAACACTAACAGAAGTGCGAAAAGTGGTTTTTCAACACTATCACAAGTGCAAAAAGTGTTTTTTCCACACTAATACAAGTGCAAAAGTGGTTTCCTGCACCAACACAAGTGCGAAATGTGGTTTTTCAACACTAACACAAGTGCGAAAAGTGGTTTTTCAACACTATCACAAGTGCAAAAAGTGTTTTTTCCACACTAATACAAGTGCAAAAGTGGTTTCCTGCACCAACACAAGTGCGAAAAGTGGTTTTTCAACACAAACACAAGTGCGAAATGTGGTTTTCCACACTAATACAAGTGCAAAAGTGGTTTCCTGCACCAACACAAGTGCGAAAAGTGGTTTTTCAACACTAACACAAGTGCGAAAAGTGGTTTTTCAACACTAACACAAGTGCAAAAGGTGGTTTTCCACACTAATACAAGTGCAAAAGTGGTTTCCTGCACCAACACAAGTGCGAAAAGTGGTTTTTCAACACTAACACAAGTGCGAAAAGTGGTTTTTCAACACTAACACAAGTGCGAAAAGTGGTTTTTCCACACTAATACAAGTGCAAAAGTGGTTTCCTCCACCAACACAAGTGCGAAAAGTGGTTTTTCAACACTAACACAAGTGCGAAAAGTGGTTTTCCACACTAATACAAGTGCGAAAAGTGGTTTTTCAACACTAACACAAGTGCGAAAAGTGGTTTTTCAACACTAACACAAGTGCAAAAAGTGTTTTTTCCACACTAATACAAGTGCAAAAGTGGTTTCCTGCACCAACACAAGTGCGAAAAGTGGTTTTTCAACACTAACACAAGTGCGAAAACGCCGAAAAGTGGATTTTCCACACTAATACAAGTGCAAACGTGGTTTCCTGCACCAACACAAGTGCGAAAAGTGGTTTTTCAACACTAACACAAGTGCGAAAAGTGGATTTTCCACACTAATACAAGTGCAAAAGTGGTTTCTTGCACCAACACAAGTGCGAAAAGTGGTTTTTCAACACTAACACAAGTGCGAAAAGTGGTTTTTCACCACTATCACAAGTGCAAAAAGTGTTTTTTCCACACGAATACAAGTGCAAAAAGTGGTTTTTCAACACTAACACAAGTGCGAAAAGTGGTTTTTCCACACTAATACAAGTTTGAAAAGTGGTTTTTCCACACTAATACAAGTGCAAAAGTGGTTTTTCAACACTAACACAAGTGCGAAAAGTGGTTTTTCAACACTAACACAAGTGCAAAAAGTGGTTTTTCCACACTAATACAAGTGCAAAAGTGGTTTCCTGCACCAACACAAGTGCGAAAAGTGGTTTTTCAACACTAACACAAGTGCGAAAAGTGGTTTTTCAACACGAACACAAGTGCAAAAAGTGGTTTTTCCACACTAATACAAGTGCAAAAGTGGTTTCCTGCACCAACACAAGTGCGAAAAGTGGTTTTTCAACACTAACACAAGTGCGAAAAGTGGTTTTTCAACACTAACACAAGTGCGAAAAGTGGTTTTTCCACACTAATACAAGTGCAAAAGTGGTTTCCTGCACCAAAACAAGTGCGAAAATTGGTTTTTCAACACTAACACAAGTGCGAAAAGTGGTTTTTCCACACTAATACAAGTGCAAATGTGGTTTCCTGCACCAACACAAGTGCGAAAAGTGGTTTTTCAACACTAACACAAGTGCAAAAAGTGGTTTTTCAACACTATCACAAGTGCAAAAAGTGGTTTTTCCACACTAATACAAGTGCAAAAGTGGTTTCCTGCACCAACACAAGTGCGAAAAGTGGTTTTTCAACACTAACACAAGTGCGAAAAGTGGTTTTTCAACACTAACACAAGTGCGAAAAGTGTTTTTTCCACACTAATACAAGTGCAAAAGTGGTTTCCTGCACCAAAACAAGTGCGAAAATTGGTTTTTCAATACTAACACAAGTGCGAAAAGTGGTTTTTCAACACTAACACAAGTGTGAAAAGTGGTTTTTCAACACTAACACAAGTGCAAAAAGTGTTTTTTCCACACTAATACAAGTGCAAAAGTGGTTTCCTGCACCAACACAGGTGCAAAAAGTGGTTTTTCAACACTAACACAAGTGCGAAAAGTGGTTTTTCAACACTAACACAAGTGCGAAAAGTGTTTTTTCCACACTAATACAAGTGCAAAAGTAGTTTCCTGCACCAACACAAGTGCGAAAAGTGGTTTTTCAACACTAACACAAGTGCGATAAGTGGTTTTTCAACACTAACACAAGTGCGAAAAGTGGTTTTTCAACACTATCACAAGTGCAAAAAGTGTTTTTTCCACACTAATACAAGTGCAAAAGTGGTTTCCTGCACCAACACAATTGCGAAAAGTAGTTTTTCAACACTAACAGAAGTGCGAAAAGTGGTTTTTCAACACTATCACAAGTGCAAAAAGTGTTTTTTCCACACTAATACAAGTGCAAAAGTGGTTTCCTGCACCAACACAAGTGCGAAATGTGGTTTTTCAACACTAACACAAGTGCGAAAAGTGGTTTTTCAACACTATCACAAGTGCAAAAAGTGTTTTTTCCACACTAATACAAGTGCAAAAGTGGGTTCCTGCACCAACACAAGTGCGAAAAGTGGTTTTTCAACACAACACAAGTGCGAAATGTGGTTTTCCACACTAATACAAGTGCAAAAGTGGTTTCCTGCACCAACACAAGTGCGAAAAGTGGTTTTTCAACACTAACACAAGTGCGAAAAGTGGTTTTTCAACACTAACACAAGTGCAAAAGGTGGTTTTTGCACACTAATACAAGTGCAAAAGTGGTTTCCTGCACCAACACAAGTGCGAAAAGTGGTTTTTCAACACTAACACAAGGGCGAAAAGTGGTTTTTCAACACTAACACAAGTGCGAAAAGTGCTTTTTCCACACTAATACAAGTGCAAAAGTGGTTTCCTCCACCAACACAAGTGCGAAAAGTGGTTTTTCAACACTAACACAAGAGCGAAAAGTGGTTTTCCACACTAATACAAGTGCGAAAAGTGGTTTTTCAACACTAACACAAGTGCGAAAAGTGGTTTTTCAACACTAACACAAGTGCAAAAAGTGTTTTTTCCACACTAATACAAGTGCAAAAGTGGTTTCCTGCACCAACACAAGTGCGAAAAGTGGTTTTTCAACACTAACACAAGTGCGAAAACGCCGAAAAGTGGATTTTCCACACTAATACAAGTGCAAACGTGGTTTCCTGCACCAACACAAGTGCGAAAAGTGGTTTTTCAACACTAACACAAGTGCGAAAAGTGGATTTTCCACACTAATACAAGTGCAAAAGTGGTTTCCTGCACCAACACAAGTGCGAAAAGTGGTTTTTCAACACGAACACAAGCGCGAAAAGTGGTTTTCCACACTAATACAAGTGTGAAAAGTGGTTTTTCCACACTAATACAAGTGCAAAAGTGGTTTTTCAACACTAACACAAGTGCGAAAAGTGGTTTTTCAACACTAACACAAGTGCAAAAAGTGGTTTTTCCACACTAATACAAGTGCAAAAGTGGTTTCCTGCACCAACACAAGTGCGAAAAGTGGTTTTTCAACACTAACACAAGTGCGAAAAGTGGTTTTTCAACACGAACACAAGTGCGAAAAGTGGTTTTTCCACACTAATACAAGTGCAAAAGTGGTTTCCTGCACCAACACAAGTGCGAAAAGTGGTTTTTCAACACTAACACAAGTGCGAAAAGTGGTTTTTCAACACTAACACAAGTGTGAAAAGTGGTTTTTCCACACTAATGCAAGTGCAAAAGTGGTTTCCTGCACCAAAACAAGTGCAAAAATTGGTTTTTCAACACTAACACAAGTGCGAAAAGTGTTTTTTCCACACTAATACAAGTGCAAAAGTGGTTTCCTGCACCAAAACAAGTGCGAAAATTGGTTTTTCAATACTAACACAAGTGCGAAAAGTGGTTTTTCAACACTAACACAAGTGTGAAAAGTGGTTTTTCAACACTAACACAAGTGCAAAAAGTGTTTTTTCCACACTAATACAAGTGCAAAAGTGGTTTCCTGCACCAACACAGGTGCAAAAAGTGGTTTTTCAACACTAACACAAGTGCGAAAAGTGGTTTTTCAACACTAACACAAGTGCGAAAAGTGTTTTTTCCACACTAATACAAGTGCAAAAGTAGTTTCCTGCACCAACACAAGTGCGAAAAGTGGTTTTTCAACACTAACACAAGTGCGATAAGTGGTTTTTCAACACTAACACAAGTGCGAAAAGTGGTTTTTCAACACTATCACAAGTGCAAAAAGTGTTTTTTCCACACTAATACAAGTGCAAAAGTGGTTTCCTGCACCAACACAATTGCGAAAAGTAGTTTTTCAACACTAACAGAAGTGCGAAAAGTGGTTTTTCAACACTATCACAAGTGCAAAAAGTGTTTTTTCCACACTAATACAAGTGCAAAAGTGGTTTCCTGCACCAACACAAGTGCGAAATGTGGTTTTTCAACACTAACACAAGTGCGAAAAGTGGTTTTTCAACACTATCACAAGTGCAAAAAGTGTTTTTTCCACACTAATACAAGTGCAAAAGTGGGTTCCTGCACCAACACAAGTGCGAAAAGTGGTTTTTCAACACAACACAAGTGCGAAATGTGGTTTTCCACACTAATACAAGTGCAAAAGTGGTTTCCTGCACCAACACAAGTGCGAAAAGTGGTTTTTCAACACTAACACAAGTGCGAAAAGTGGTTTTTCAACACTAACACAAGTGCAAAAGGTGGTTTTTGCACACTAATACAAGTGCAAAAGTGGTTTCCTGCACCAACACAAGTGCGAAAAGTGGTTTTTCAACACTAACACAAGGGCGAAAAGTGGTTTTTCAACACTAACACAAGTGCGAAAAGTGCTTTTTCCACACTAATACAAGTGCAAAAGTGGTTTCCTCCACCAACACAAGTGCGAAAAGTGGTTTTTCAACACTAACACAAGAGCGAAAAGTGGTTTTCCACACTAATACAAGTGCGAAAAGTGGTTTTTCAACACTAACACAAGTGCGAAAAGTGGTTTTTCAACACTAACACAAGTGCAAAAAGTGTTTTTTCCACACTAATACAAGTGCAAAAGTGGTTTCCTGCACCAACACAAGTGCGAAAAGTGGTTTTTCAACACTAACACAAGTGCGAAAACGCCGAAAAGTGGATTTTCCACACTAATACAAGTGCAAACGTGGTTTCCTGCACCAACACAAGTGCGAAAAGTGGTTTTTCAACACTAACACAAGTGCGAAAAGTGGATTTTCCACACTAATACAAGTGCAAAAGTGGTTTCCTGCACCAACACAAGTGCGAAAAGTGGTTTTTCAACACGAACACAAGCGCGAAAAGTGGTTTTCCACACTAATACAAGTGTGAAAAGTGGTTTTTCCACACTAATACAAGTGCAAAAGTGGTTTTTCAACACTAACACAAGTGCGAAAAGTGGTTTTTCAACACTAACACAAGTGCAAAAAGTGGTTTTTCCACACTAATAAAAGTGCAAAAGTGGTTTCCTGCACCAACACAAGTGCGAAAAGTGGTTTTTCAACACTAACACAAGTGCGAAAAGTGGTTTTTCAACACTAACACAAGTGTGAAAAGTGGTTTTTCCACACTAATGCAAGTGCAAAAGTGGTTTCCTGCACCAAAACAAGTGCAAAAATTGGTTTTTCAACACTAACACAAGTGCGAAAAGTGGTTTTTCCACACTAATACAAGTGCAAATGTGGTTTCCTGCACCAACACAAGTGCGAAAAGTGGTTTTTCAACACTAACACAAGTGCAAAAAGTGGTTTTTCAACACTATCACAAGTGCAAAAAGTGTTTTTTCTACACTAATACAAGTGCAAAAGTGGTTTCCTGCACCAACACAAGTGCGAAAAGTGGTTTTTCAACACTAACACAAGTGCGAAAAGTGGTTTTTCAACACTAACACAAGTGCGAAAAGTGTTTTTTCCACACTAATACAAGTGCAAAAGTGGTTTCCTGCACCAAAACAAGTGCGAAATTGGTTTTTCAATACTAACACAAGTGCGAAAAGTGGTTTTTCAACACTAACACAAGTGTGAAAAGTGGTTTTTCAACACTAACACAAGTGCAAAAAGTGTTTTTTCCACACTAATACAAGTGCAAGAGTGATTTCCTACACCAACACAAGTGCGAAAAGTGGTTTTTCAACACTAACACAAGTGCAAAAAGTGGTTTTTCAACACTAACACAAGTGCGAAAATTGTTTTTTCCACACGAATACAAGTGCAAAAGTAGTTTCCTGCACCAACACAAGTGCGAAAAGTGGTTTTTCAACACTAACGCAAGTGCGATAAGTGGTTTTTCAACACTAACGCAAGTGCGAAAAGTGGTTTTTCAACACTATCACAAGTGCAAAAAGTGTTTTTTCCACACTAATACAAGTGCAAAAGTGGTTTCCTGCACCAACACAAGTGCGAAAAGTGGTTTTTCAACACTAACACAAGTTTGAAAAGTGGTTTTTCAACACTAACACAAGGGCGAAAAGTGGTTTTTCAACACTCACACAAGTGCAAAAAGTGTTTTTTCCACACAATACAAGTGCAAAGTGGTTTCCTGCACCAACACAAGTGCAAAAAGTGGTTTTTCAACACTAACACAAGTGCGAAAAGTGGTTTTTCAACACTAAAACAAGTGCGAAAAGTGTTTTTTCCACACTAATACAAGTGCAAAAGTAGTTTCCTGCACCAACACAAGTGCGAAAAGTGGTTTTTCAACATTAACACAAGTGTGAAAAGTGGTTTTTCAACACTAACACAAGTGCGAAAAGTGGTTTTTCAACACTAATACAAGTGCAAAAGTGGTTTCCTGCACCAACACAAGTGCAAAAAGTGGTTTTTCAACACTAACACCTGTGCGAAAAGTGGATTTTCCACACTAATACAAGTGCAAAAGTGGTTTCCTGCACCAACACAAGTGCGAAAAGTTGCTTTTCAACACTAACACAAGTGCGAAAAGTGGTTTTTCAACACTATCACAAGTGCAAAAAGTGTTTTTTCCACACTAATACAAGTGCAATAGTGGTTTCCTGCACCAACACAAGTGCAAAAAGTGGTTTTTTCAACACTAACACAAGTGCGAAAAGTGGTTTTTCAACACTAACACAAGTGCGAAAAGTGGTTTTTCAACACTATCACAAGTGCAAAAAGTGTTTTTTCCACACGAATACAAGTGCAAAAGGGGTTTCCTGCACCAACACAAGTGCGAAAAGTGGTTTTTCAACACTAACAGAAGTGCGAAAAGTGGTTTTTCAACACTATCACAAGTGCAAAAAGTGGTTTTTCCACACTAATACAAGTGCAAAAGTGGTTTCCTGCACCAACACAAGTGCGAAAAGTGGTTTTTCAACACTAACACAAGTGCGAAAAGTGGTTTTTCAACACTAACACAAGTGCAAAAAGTGGTTTTTCAACACTATCACAAGTGCAAAAAGGGTTTTTTCCACACTAATACAAGTGTGAAAAGTGGTTTTTTAACACTAACACAAGTGCGAAAAGTGGTTTTTCCACACTAATACAAGTGCAAAAGTGGTTTCCTGCACCAACACAAGTGCGAAAAGTGGTTTTTCAACACTAACACAAGTGCGAAAAGTGGTTTTTCAACACTATCACAAGTGCAAAAAGTGTTTTTCCCACACTAATACAAGTGCAAAAGTGGTTTTTCAACACTAACACAAGTGCGAAAAGTGGTTTTTCCACACTAATACAAGTGCAAAAGTGGTTTCCTGCACCAACACAAGTGCGAAAAGTGGTTTTTCAACACTAACACAAGTGCGAAAAGTGGTTTTTCAACACTATCACAAGTGCAAAAAGTGGTTTTTCCACACTAATACAAGTGCAAAAGTGGTTTCCTGCACCAACACAGGTGCAAAAAGTGGTTTTTCAACACTAACACAAGTTCAAAAAGTGGTTTTTCAACACTAACACAAGTGCGAAAAGTGTTTTTTCCACACTAATACAAGTGCAAGAGTGATTTCCTGCACCAACACAAGTGCGAAAAGTGGTTTTTCAACACTAACACAAGTGCAAAAAGTGGTTTTTCAACACTAATACAAGTGCAAAAGTGGTTTCCTGCACCAAAACAAGTGCGAAAATTGGTTTTTCAATACTAACACAAGTGCGAAAAGTGGTTTTTCAACACTAACACAAGTGCGAAAAGTGGTTTTTCAACACTAACACAAGTGCAAAAAGTGTTTTTTCCACACTAATACAAGTGCAAGAGTGATTTCCTGCACCAACACAAGTGCGAAAAGTGGTTTTTCAACACTAACACAAGTGCAAAAAGTGGTTTTTCAACACTAACACAAGTGCGAAAAGTGTTTTTTCCACACGAATACAAGTGCAAAAGTAGTTTCCTGCACCAACACAAGTGCGAAAAGTGGTTTTTCAACACTAACGCAAGTGCGATAAGTGGTTTTTCAACACTAACGCAAGTGCGAAAAGTGGTTTTTCAACACTATCACAAGTGCAAAAAGTGTTTTTTCCACACTAATACAAGTGCAAAAGTGGTTTCCTGCACCAACACAAGTGCGAAAAGTGGTTTTTCAACACTAACACAAGTTTGAAAAGTGGTTTTTCAACACTAACACAAGGGCGAAAAGTGGTTTTTCAACACTCACACAAGTGCAAAAAGTGTTTTTTCCACACTAATACAAGTGCAAAGTGGTTTCCTGCACCAACACAAGTGCGAAAAGTGGTTTTTCAACTCTAACACAAGTGCGAAAAGTGGTTTTTCAACACTAAAACAAGTGCGAAAAGTGTTTTTTCCACACTAATACAAGTGCAAAAGTAGTTTCCTGCACCAACACAAGTGCGAAAAGTGGTTTTTCAACATTAACACAAGTGTGAAAAGTGGTTTTTCAACACTAACACAAGTGCGAAAAGTGGTTTTTCAACACTAATACAAGTGCAAAAGTGGTTTCCTGCACCAACACAAGTGCAAAAAGTGGTTTTTCAACACTAACACCTGTGCGAAAAGTGGATTTTCCACACTAATACAAGTGCAAAAGTGGTTTCCTGCACCAACACAAGTGCGAAAAGTTGCTTTTCAACACTAACACAAGTGCGAAAAGTGGTTTTTCAACACTATCACAAGTGCAAAAAGTGTTTTTTCCACACTAATACAAGTGCAATAGTGGTTTCCTGCACCAACACAAGTGCAAAAAGTGGTTTTTCAACACTAACACAAGTGCGAAAAGTGGTTTTTCAACACTAACACAAGTGCGAAAAGTGGTTTTTCAACACTATCACAAGTGCAAAAAGTGTTTTTTCCACACGAATACAAGTGCAAAAGGGGTTTCCTGCACCAACACAAGTGCGAAAAGTGGTTTTTCAACACTAACAGAAGTGCAAAAAGTGGTTTTTCCACACTAATACAAGTGCAAAAGTGGTTTCCTGCACCAACACAAGTGCGAAAAGTGGTTTTTCAACACTAACACAAGTGCGAAAAGTGGTTTTTCAACACTAACACAAGTGCAAAAAGTGGTTTTTCAACACTATCACAAGTGCAAAAAGTGTTTTTTCCACACTAATACAAGTGTGAAAAGTGGTTTTTTAACACTAACACAAGTGCGAAAAGTGGTTTTTCCACACTAATACAAGTGCAAAAGTGGTTTCCTGCACCAACAAAAGTGCGAAAAGTGGTTTTTCAACACTAACACAAGTGCGAAAAGTGGTTTTTCAACACTATCACAAGTGCAAAAAGTGTTTTTCCCACACTAATACAAGTGCAAAAGTGGTTTTTCAACACTAACACAAGTGCGAAAAGTGGTTTTTCCACACTAATACAAGTGCAAAAGTGGTTTCCTGCACCAACACAAGTGCGAAAAGTGATTTTTCAATACTAACACAAGTGCGAAAAGTGGTTTTTCAACACTATCACAAGTGCAAAAAGTGTTTTTTCCACACTAATACCTGTGCAAAAGTGGTTTCCTGCACCAACACAAGTGCGAAAAGTGGTTTTTCAACACTAACACAAGTGCGAAAAGTGGTTTTTCAACACTATCACAAGTGCAAAAAGTGTTTTTTCCACACTAATACAAGTGCAAAAGTGGTTTCCTGCACCAACACAAGTGCGAAAAGTGGTTTTTCAACACTAACACAAGTGCGAAAAGTGGTTTTTCAACACTAACACAAGTGCAAAAAATGGTTTTTCAACACTATCACAACTGCAAAAAGTGTTTTTTCCACACTAATACAAGTGCAAAAGTGGTTTCCTGCACCAACACAAGTGCGAAAAGTGGTTTTTCAACAATAACACAAGTGCGAAAAGTTGTTTTTCAACACTAACACAAGTGCGAAAAGTGGTTTTTCAACACTAACACAAGTGCGAAAAGTGTTTTTTCCACACTAATACAAGTGCAAAAGTGGTTTCCTGCACCAACACAGGTGCAAAAAGTGGTTTTTCAACACTAACACAAGTGCGAAAAGTGGTTTTTCAACACTAACACAAGTGCGAAAAGTGTTTTTTCCACACTAATACAAGTGCAAAAGTAGTTTCCTGCACCAACACAAGTGCGAAAAGTGGTTTTTCAACACTAACACAAGTGCGATAAGTGGTTTTTCAACACTAACACAAGTGCGAAAAGTGGTTTTTCAACACTATCACAAGTGCAAAAAGTGTTTTTTCCACACTAATACAAGTGCAAAAGTGGTTTCCTGCACCATCACAATTGCGTAAAGTGGTTTTTCAACACTAACAGAAGTGCGAAAAGTGGTTTTTCAACACTATCACAAGTGCAAAAAGTGTTTTTTCCACACTAATACAAGTGCAAAAGTGGTTTCCTGCACCAACACAAGTGCGAAATGTGGTTTTTCAACACTAACACAAGTGCGAAAAGTGGTTTTTCAACACTATCACAAGTGCAAAAAGTGTTTTTTCCACACTAATACAAGTGCAAAAGTGGTTTCCTGCACCAACACAAGTGCGAAAAGTGGTTTTTCAACACAAACACAAGTGCGAAATGTGGTTTTTCCACACTAATACAAGTGCAAAAGTGGTTTCCTGCACCAACACAAGTGCGAAAAGTGGTTTTTCAACACGAACACAAGTGCGAAAAGTGGTTTTTCAACACTAACACAAGTGCAAAAGGTGGTTTTTCCACACTAATACAAGTGCAAAAGTGGTTTCCTGCACCAACACAAGTGCGAAAAGTGGTTTTTCAACACTAACACAAGTGCGAAAAGTGGTTTTTCAACACTATCACAAGTGCAAAAAAACGTTTTTTCCACACTAATACAAGTGCAAAAGTGGTTTCCTGCACCAACACAAGTGCGAAAAGTGGTTTTTCAACACTAACAGAAGTGCGAAAAGTGGTTTTTCAACACTATCACAACTGCAAAAAGTGGTTTTTCCACACTAATACAATTGCAAAAGTGGTTTCCTGCACCAACACAAGTGCGAAAAGTGGTTTTTCAACACTAACACAAGTGCGAAAAGTGGATTTTCCACACTAATACAAGTGCAAAAGTGGTTTCCTGCACCAACACAAGTGCGAAAAGTGGTTTTTCAACACTAACACAAGTGCGAAAAGTGGTTTTTCCACACTAATACAAGTGCAAACGTGGTTTCCTGCACCAACACAAGTGCAAAAGTGGTTTCCTGCACAAACACAAGTGCGAAAAGTGGTTTTTCCACACTAACACAAGTGCGAAAAGTGGTTTTTCCACACTAATACAAGTGCAAAAGTGGTTTCCTGCACCAACACAAGTGCGAAAAGTGGTTTTTCAACACTAACACAAGTGCGAAAAGTGGTTTTTAAACACTAACACAAGTGCGAAAAGTGGTTTTTCAACACTATCACAAGTGCAAAAAGTGTTTTTTCCACACTAACACAAGTGCAAAAGTGGTTTCCTGCACCAACACAAGTGCGAAAAGTGGTTTTCCACACTAATACAAGTGCAAAAGTGGTTTCCTGCACCAACACAAGTGCGAAAAGTGGTTTTTCAACACTAACACAAGTGCGAAAAGTGGTTTTTCAACACTAACATAAGTGCGAAAAGTGGTTTTTCAACACTAACATAAGTGCGAAAAGTGGTTTTTCCACTCTAATACAAGTGCAAACGTGGTTTCCTGCACCAACACAAGTGCGAAAAGTGGTTTTTCAACACTAACACAAGTGCGAAAAGTGGATTTTCCACACTAATACAAGTGCAAAAGTGGTTTCCTGCACTAACACAAGTGCGAAAAGTGGTTTTTCAACACTAACACAAGCGTGAAAAGTGGTTTTTCAACACTATCACAAGTGCAAAAAGTGTTTTTTCCACACGAATACAAGTGCGAAAAGTGGTTTTTCAACACTAACACAAGTGCGAAAAGTGGTTTTTCAACACTAACACAAGTGCAAAAAGTGGTTTTTCAACACTATCACAACTGCAAAAAGTGTTTTTTCCACACTAATACAAGTGCAAAAGTGGTTTCCTGCACGAACACAAGTGCGAAAAGTGGTTTTTCAACACTAACACAAGTGCAAAAAGTTGTTTTTCAACACTAACACAAGTGCGAAAAGTGGTTTTTCAACACTAACACAAGTGCGAAAAGTGTTTTTTCCACACTAATACAAGTGCAAAAGTGGTTTCCTGCACCAACACAATTGCGAAAACTAGTTTTTCAACACTAACAGAAGTGCGAAAAGTGGTTTTTCAACACTATCACAAGTGCAAAAAGTGTTTTTTCCACACTAATACAAGTGCAAAAGTGGTTTCCTGCACCAACACAAGTGCGAAATGTGGTTTTTCAACACTAACACAAGTGCGAAAAGTGGTTTTTCAACACTATCACAAGTGCAAAAAGTGTTTTTTCCACACTAATACAAGTGCAAAAGTGGTTTCCTGCACCAACACAAGTGCGAAAAGTGGTTTTTCAACACAAACACAAGTGCGAAATGTGGTTTTTCCACACTAATACAAGTGCAAAAGTGGTTTCCTGCACCAACACAAGTGCGAAAAGTGGTTTTTCAACATGAACACAAGTGCGAAAAGTGGTTTTTCAACACTAACACAAGTGCAAAAGGTGGTTTTTCCACACTAATACAAGTGCAAAAGTGGTTTCCTGCACCAACACAAGTAGGTGATAAATGTTGCTTCTGGGACACCTCCGTTTAACATGGGAAATCCCTATCTAATGTCATTTACCCCCCTGTTTTTAAAAAAATCATAAACACCTCTATTTCTCCCTCTATGAACCTATAATCCTTCTCGCCTTATGAACCTATAATCCTTCTCGCCTTATGAACCTATAATCCTTCTCACCTTATGAACCTATAATCCTTCTCGCCTTATGAACCTATGATTTTCTTCCTTTATGAACCTATAATCCTTCTAGCCTTATGAACCTATGATCATTCTCACTTCCATGTAAATTTTACCCTATTCCCCCCACTACCCCCTTAATGTAGTTCCTTAGACCACTCTGCTAATGAGCCTATAAATATATTATCTCTTTCTAACTTTTTTAAGAGTTCCATTCTCCTATAGAACTCATCCCCATCAAGTATATTTATAAAGTATACAGGTTCCTTAACCTTTTGTTGTGAAAGTATAAAGTGGTATGTTTCACGGAGGGTTCTTGTTTGACCTCCTCCTCTACCACATACCATTTTAAAATTATAATATTTATTATCCGATTGATAACCATTAAAGTTCTCACTCCACTCTAATATATTTTTCTTCCCACCCTCCATTACCCCACTTAACAAATGAATACGTTTATCCGTCTTGAGAACCTTCTGACCAGTGATTCTCTCAACCTCTTGAATCTGATATTTTTCACATTCGTTATGTTTTCCATTTATATACCAAGGTTGATTACACCTCCACTCTTTAGTCTGGTTGATACTTGGTTCTATCATTTATATAATAGTAAAAAAGGTGGCGGTAGCCCGTTAAAATCCCTAACCCCCCTTTTTAACTTATCACTTATATATATATATATCTTATATACTTATATAACCATAAGGGAGACGATCAATTCCATTTTCTAAAATAAACCTCTTATCATCAAAAGCCCCCAATGCTTTCTTATGTGTGGGCGGGGTCTGTGTGGGTGTGGTCTGTGTGGGTGTGGTCTGTGTGGGTGTGGTCTGTGTGGGTGGGGTCTGTGTGGGTGGGGTTTGTGGGTGGGGTCTGTGTGGGTGTGGCTTATGATTTTTTTTTTTTTTTTTTTTTTTTTTTTTTTTTTTTTTTTTTTTTTTTTTTTTTTTTTTTTTTTTTTTTTTTTTTTATTGCTACTAATTAAATTAGCTAATCTGGGTGGATGAAAGTATGGATGGTTGTTGTTTAATGAATTATCAGTTTTGTTTTTTGTAATTCTTGTGAGTAAAATGAACCCAAGATTTCTTCCCAATTCATATCATATAATTTGTAAGTCCAAGGCATAGTATCCATTACATCAACGATTTTGAATAATTCATTAGTCCATCTCTTTGTATAACCTTTCTCAAAATGACTTTTCCATCTGTATATTCTTACAATATCACCAACTTTGAACTTGGGCTTTCTCAAATTAATCTCCTTTTCATATTCTAATTTTGTAAATGTTTCTGATGGTTTTGATTTTGTTGATGAATGAACTGTATTATTGTAATTATCTACAATATCCTGAATAAAATACACCCATTTTTGGGAACCGAGTTGTGTGAATTTTTTATATAATTTCTCTTTTAAAGTACGATTAAAACGCTCAATAACAACTGCTTTTCCTTCATTAAAGGTGCTGTATAATTTAATACCCTCCCCCTTAAGAAATTTCATAAATATTTTGTTATAGAACTCTGTTCCCTCATCGGTCCACAGTTTCTTTGGTTTTCTTTTACTTTTATTAAATATCTGTTGGAAGGCTAACTTCAGAGTATAACCTCTCTTGTTTTTCAAAGGAACAACCCAAGCAAATCTACTCCTCAAATCAATAACGGTTAAAGCATACTTGTATCCCTTATCATTTTTTAGTTCGATTAAATCAGCGGACCATATGTGGTCGGTGTATTTAGAATAAACTTTCCTTCTTTTAAACTTTGTGATTATAGGTTTATGTAATTCATCAGCCAAAAGCTCCTCAGTCTTGATGACATCATGAGAGCCTAATAGTTTTTTGAGGGTGAATAACCAAGGCCAAGTTTCAATTTAGCATTTATCAAATTTCTCACAATAAACCTATCAACTTTCTCTCTCAACGTTGGATTTTGTATCAAAGACAAATTATACAACATTTCTCTGTCGGCTTTATGTTTTTCAGTCAATGTAGTGGTTTTCCCATAAGCAATATCATGCTTCATACACACTTCATCAACCCTATTTGTAGGTTTAGACCAAGGTTTAGGATTGTCAGCCTCATCTAATCTTTTATCCAAGTTTGTTCCTGGGCCACAGAAAGAATACCCTGGAAGGTGTAATTCCCCTGGAATTCCAGTTGTTGTAAATTTGCTACCTGACAAAAACTTTTGTATGTCTCCTCCACTTTTAGGAGAGATGAATTGACACTTTTTAGAACCACACACTTGACATATTCCTTTTTGATAAACTCTATTATTTTTAGCTTTAACATAAGAGATATTTTTAGATTTAGTTTTCTTTTTACATTTGAGACAATAACTCATATTTATTTATGAGAAAAAGTTCTACATAGTGCCAAAACCTTTTTGGTTTTCAACATATACATTTCTATCTTGATTTTTAAAACATAAAGAATCCTTAGAAATGACTTCACTCTCTCCTCCATTTATTTACAAATAAAACTAACTAAAGTCAATAACACCAACATCATCAACTATATGTTGTATATCTGCGCTCTGAATTCATTATAGCAAATTTAAAAACCAATAAGTTCGGAAGAGTCATTAATTCTTTATTTTCCTCTTCAGTGCGTTGAGATTTATTTATTTGTCGTAATACCTTCAATCTTTCATTAATCTCAGGAATGGTCATATTTTTATATTTTTCCTCCCTCTCCTCCTCCTCCTTTTTCTCCCTTTCCTCCCTCTCCTCCTTCTCCTTTTTCTCCCTTTCATCCTTCTCCTCCTTCTCCTTTTCCTCCCTCTCCTCCTTCTCCCTTTCCCCCTTCTCCTCCTTCTCTCTTTCCTCCTTCTCTTCTTCAACTCCTTCCTCCTTCTCTTCTTCAACTCCTTCCTCATCCCTTGCTACCCTTGAGTTTGAACCCCAAAGAATATTATACATATACTCATCTGGATTTTGAGATATTCTTGTATCTATAATTATTTTTCTCATAATAGGATACCAATAAGATTTGTTGACGATTTCTAAAAGAGTTTTATATTTCATAACTTTGAGAAGTTCATTTTTATTTAATATTTTAAACAAGTCTCTATTTGTGGGTTTAACAATATCAGTATAAGGCCAGTTTTTAATGACAAAATTCCCATGTATATGCTCCAAATCATAAGGTATGTAATACCGAGCACCCTTTTCTTGTAGGTATCCTTGAATACAAAAATTATAATTCTCTTGTAGTCTTCTTCCTGCCATTTATGTATCAGAAATATATGTGAGATTAATATTATGACAGGTAATACCACCCCATCTTCCCACTACCAAATCGGTTTGTATTCCTCGGCTTTCTATCCTTATCTCATTACCTTCCTTCTTTGTCATGCGAACCATCGCTATACTATCATATATTTTTCTTTTCTTAAAATCACGTATTTGTTGTTTGCTAATTGTACTTCCACATAAATCCTTATCTTCACCAAGTGGATAATATTCTTCTTTACGAGACTGATTTAAATCATGTAGGTCTTCTATGTTTATTGAAAAAGACCAATTATACCCTAAATCAGGCATATCATACCCCCATTTATTAATTCGCATATTAACTAAATGTCCTTCTTTATAAAATTCAATTGTAAGCAGGTAGTTAAATTCAATGAGGAAAGGTGTATGGTCAGTATAACCAGGTGTTGTGGTTGTAAATTTTACTTGTTTAACAAAACGTGCTGTTTTCTTTAAAAATATATATTGTGATAAATCACTTAATCTAATTAAGTCATTCGCATCTGTAGGGTTTGGATAATTGATTAATTTATAAGTATTCTTCATATTAATATTTTTACTTACACTATATTTTTGTCGTTCAGCCTGTGCCTTTGTATAATAATTTGATAAATCAATATCCTGAGAGGATTTTCCAAAGATAGAACCATCTTTTCCAACATAAGTCATTTATATTAGATTAAAAATGATATCATAAAAATTTTCATTATTGTTGAGTTTAAATAATACATATAAACATAATTGACCACAACATTTAGAATTAATTTCTTGAACTTGAAATGTTTGATAAACACCATTCTGTAAGAATTGTATTACTTCAACAGGTGGTGGCATACCATAACTATCAAAATAATATTTATCCTGACTATTATGAATACAAACCCAATGAGAACCATTCTGTGTGTCTAAATTCATAATAATATTCTTTGTATTCTTATTTATATGTATTAATTCATCTCTCATACAAATAACCACATTATCAATTTTTAGTGTTTTACAATACTTAGCGAGTTCTATATTTGACGTTGTATTCTTTCCAAATTGTTTAAACCATTTATCCATTTATTTATGAGAAAGATACAATCCATTACCCCGTTTAGTTAGTTTAACACCCGCTTGAGCGATAGAGGAAAGCATATCTCCAACTAACAATCTAGCTTTATCAGGTAGACTTTCAAGTTTTTGAGCAAAATCTACAATTACACCACTTCCACTAATTTGTTTCTCCAACTCCTTGTTATGTCTTTCCAATTCTTTTTGAGCTTTTAGTTGTGCCTTCCTTTCGTTAGCAGTTTTTATCGCTGCTGAAATACCACCAGTCAATGCTCCCGCCGCACTTAAACCAGCAAATAAAGGAATTAGAAATGGGAGAAATCCTCCTCTTGACTCGTCTATTGAATATTTCTTTAACATAGGTTTTGTCATTTTAATTTTAAGTGATCCAACATCATTTAGTGTTTTCACCTGCTCTCTTGTGAGTAAAACATCAATTCTTACAGCTCCTTTTCTTTGAAATGTATTAACATTAATAATACAAGGCTTTTGATTTTGAATACAAGATGTTAATTTATCAAGATTGATTTGATTAACATATACCCCTACCATTTATTTATGAGAAAAAACCTATGTGATATTAATCATAACACCATTATCTGTATTAATCTGTAATTCTGTTTCCTCCAAAAGCAAACAATAAGCATCAACTTCTTCATTCTCTCCTCTTTCAATGTATAGAGAAGTATCCACTCTATTAGACTTTATAGTTTCCTTTTGAGAACTCAGGTCAATTGTGTAGATTGTATAAAGTTTTTGAAACGCAACCATATCCAAAATAGGTTCATTATTACCGTTGCTTTCACACACCTTTTGGTAAGACTTGTAGGCTTCCGCATAATCATTTTTTTCCCAATCAATTTCCAATCTATCTCGCGGATAAAATGTCCCATCAAGAGAAACCCGAAGTTGTTTCACCTTAGCATTATCACTCAGGGCATTATTCTTATTAGTACCGTCCTCTCCATCTGGTTTCTTAAAAATGAGCCATAGGTATCGTGGCTTTCCTTCAAGAACACCCAAATTCCAAGTGTAGGTAGTGTGTTCCAGTTTAACGTGTTGACATCTTCTTTTAAGGTATGATACATTTAGCGGTTTCTTTGAGTTAAGTCTTCTATTTAACATCTCTTCCGTTTTAAGATTAGGAGTATATTCACTAATATACCAACACAAATCATTAATAACAAATTTATTATTGTCGCCAAAAGCATTTTCAACCCCAAAAAGCAACCTATTTACATTATCATTCCTTTGTAGTTGAAATCTAATTTTAAGCCCATACAAAACTTTATCATAATCACAAAATCCAAATATACCTTTCAGAGGTACTGCTACCGTAAAACTATTCTCTGCTTTTGCGTCATCATTATACATTGACTTCCTTTGACTATAACCAGGGTCAGCATTTGTTCCCGTTGACATATCAGGAATAAAACCTTCAACAGCTCCCTTACCCATTCTATCACTAAACGAATATAGTGTAAATTTCATCATTTCAGATGTAGCAGAGACATAATCAACCGCTTCAACCTCTTGTGTTCCAATATACAGGCGGACACTGTCAAACATTTTCCAGAAGAAATCATTTACGAGTGTAGCATTAGTATTATTCGCAGCCTTAGTGAATTTAAATTTACACAGCAAGAAACTATCAGCTATATTCAAGTAAGTTTGTTGATTATTTATTTCAAAACTTTTTGTTCCGTTTGAATTCCAGTCTGTTCCTGTTATAGCATTTACCTTAAAATAGTCTTCCTTTTTAGTGGAGTTTGAAATGATAATCGTATCATCCAAATCATAGATACTATCAATCGCTTCCATACTTGTATTTATATAGCATTAAAATTGTTGAAACCCTGACCCAAGTATTTTAATGATTTTTTGTCGTTCTTGTGAAGATAGTTGAGTTTTACCTTTTTTAATTTCTTTGATTGCTTGTAATTTATGAGACTCCTTTTGAGCATCTTTTATACTCTTTATAGCACCCGCAACTGAGCCCACGGCAGAAGCAGTTGAACCAATTAGGTCTTTATGTTTAAGGATGGTTGAACCAATACCCATTAGAGTATCAATTATCCCATCTCCTTTATTTCTAAATTGATGTCCCACACCCCGTTGTCTCTTTGGTTTATAGTATCCTCTCCCAAGAAACATACCTTCACCCTTATAGTATGGTGAAAGGAACATCCCATCCCCTGTAATTATTTTATATTTTCCCAACTCGTGTTTTCTCACAATAACCATTATTTATTTATTGAAAAACTTCACGTAGGTGAATTCTGATGGATATAATTTCATCATTAAAGGATATCATACGATTATCTTGGTCGGTTATCCTAAAATTTACTCTGTATATGGTTTTTCCTGACACAGGTAAATAGACAAGATTTTTTGGTTCCATATTAAATTTATAACCAATCGGGGTTGAGTATGCGCTGAATGAAAATATTGTATTTGTTCTTATTCCATCGTTATAAGCACCATCAATCAAATCACAATGAATTAATACTGAATTTATACCGGAGGATATTTGAATGACATTATCACTGTAAAACGTTCCGTTAGTTTCAACCTTTTTTGAAGAGAAACCCAATAGCTCTCTAAACGATTTTTCAATGGTGAAATCAACTTTATAATTATTTTTAAGTTTAATAGTTGATTTTGAAGTGTGTTTTTGAATATCTATTACAATATTTTTTGGTTCATCACCTTTTTCTTTCATAAGGCGAGAGACTTCTGAAGATATTTGAGAAATCTCGTAAGCACCGGGTGAAACGGTTATAGTTTTATATCCACTTCCTGGATTATAACTAAACTTGTTGTTTTTCTCTGTGATATTAAACAAGGTATTATAAGTCTCCATTGACAACAAAGAAGCCTCATATTCTTTTTTGGGGTCAAGTTGTAGTGGGTAAGGGAATGAAGCTGTGTAATCACTCGTTGTGAAATTAAAACTAAGAATTGTGCTTCTCATCTTATTTAATATCTAATAAAATATCTTTGTATTGACATTTATTAATTATTTTCATATTCATCAACTGATCTAAAATGGCGGATGCTTCATTAAAACAATTGTTGTTTCCAGCCTTCTTACTACCTAACAACAATAATAACCTATTAACTAATTGTGATGGGTCATTTGGAAGAAAACTAACACCCGAACCAAGCTTACTTAAAGCATCAATAATATGTTTCTCCTTCTCATTCTTCTTACTTTTACCAGCAACAGAAACTCCATAATCAAGTGTGTTTAGCAACTCAATATACTCTCTATCTTCCTCTCTTTCCATTTCAAGCGGTTCATCAAAATAAGGTGAATTAGAATGTCCATCTTTTGTTAGAAGAAACATTAATCTTGGGGTTAATTCAACATTTGGTTGGTCAGAACTTAAGAACACCAATTTATCATTAAATATCAATAACTTTTCTTTCACAAGATGGAACTGTGCTGGTTCTTCTGTTGGAATGAGACCTGCTCTGGTTTTTGAACCCTTCAAATATTCATTGTTTTGAAGAGCTTCTACAATATAATTGGAAAGTTTATTTACCTTCTCAAGATGCCGAAATAATCCTTCATCATCATATTCTAATTCTCCAAGTTCTTGCTCTGTCATTTGACTAAAATCTTTGAGCATTTGAAATTTTTTTGGAGTAAATTCTACCATGGGAACTGTAGGTGAAATCGTTTGTTGAGTTTTTAAAAGTGGTTTAATAAATTTCTCTTGTTTTCTTTCAAAGGCTTCTTCACCAGTTAGTTTCTGTCTCCTTTTCTTCTTTATGTCTTCCTGTTGCTTTACAACTTTTGAAAGCAACTCTTGATGTTCTTTAAACTTTCTTACTCTTTCTTCGGTATTCATTTTCTGTATTTATTTATTGAAAAATATCATTTAGTATCTCATCTTGTTTCACAACAATATATTTATATTTTCCGATCGTGTGTTTCATATTATTTTCAAATTCCTTCTTACTACGTAATGTAGAACAATTATCTCTCCAAAAATTATTTGTATCTATTGAATTTAACTTAAATAAAATAAAAGTATTAGCATTGTTTCTTATTGAGCGCCGAGGGAGTTGAAAATATGACTGACTAAGATAAATACAATTACAAGAAGAATGTCTCCCTCTTGTATAGTAGCTATCCATTACTGTTTGGTTTCTCTCATTAACACAATCATCAAAGATAACGAGGTTCTTTTTTGATTTATCTAAATCTTGAGGTGAAGGTATATCATCCGTATTATCACTGAGAATACAAGTTATGGGTTTTAGTTTTGATTTTGATTTCTGTGTATCACAAAATAATTGTATTATATCATCAATATTATAATCATTTAGTTTGTTTTGAAGTTTAAATAAACCGATAATGTCTTCCTTTTTAAGACCCGCATTAAAACCCTGTGAGAGTAGTTGATACTCAGGTTGAAAACTTGACTTTGTAAAAATTATTAAATTATCATAATCTAAAAAATTAGGACTAAGGAGCATCTTTAAAAGTAAACAGGTTTTTCCACATCCGCTTGAACCGACTATTAGACATCTCAATGAATTTGGAAGATTTTTATGGTTATTAAATTTTATCTTATTTTCCCAAACAGGTAAAAAATCATTCATTTATATATTTGGAAAACAAGTCATCTAACTTTTTTTGAGTTTTTTGAGAAACTCTATATTTTATCCTGAGTTCAGGTTTAATTTCAAAATAATCCATTATTTTGTTTATATAGTATCTTGTATTAACATTTCCATTAAAATTATTTTGAATAATAAATATCATTAAACCCTTATACATTTCCTCAATACAAATAGTCTCTTCCCTTGTAAGAAATGGTGTATTATCCCCATAATACTTAACATTCATCTCTCTTATTAATCTTGTAAAGTAATTCATTTTTGGTTCTAATTTAAAAGAGTTATATATTTTTCTATATTTTTTATTATCATTAATTAGAAGATAATCACAGAAAATACATTGTTTATATGCTTCTGATTCTGTATTAAGCCCCACTCTACCACAAGCCGGACAATTCTCTAATTTATCATATGGAGAGTCTGGAAATTCTAAATATCCTTCAGAATTTATCATATTTATATAGTAAAATTATACTTAAAACAAAGTGCCTTTTTTAGAGGCTTTTTTAAAGATGAAACTGTGCTTAAAGTAAAACACCTTTGAGCTTTTCAACTCGTTTTATGTATATAACTTTACTTAAACTAAACGCAAATTTATTAGCTAATAAATACAATGTTTCAAAACACAAAAGACAAATTTCAATCAATCTCTACTTCGGTGGAAGATATAGAAAAATATGTCAAAGATGTTAAATTGAACAAAGATAAATATGGAAATTTTTGGATTAAACCCATAATGGAGAATAACATGTGTCCTTTTATTAAATTTACAGGACAAGCTATGTTAATTAATAACTCTATTAAAGTAAATTTGACAAAAGTTTCTCCACTACTACTAACAATTTACTCAAAGCTTGAAAAGATCATTGATAAAGAAGCTTTGAAAATGAATGATAAAACCATCAACGATTCTAGAGGAAACATTTGTATATTCTTTAATAGACCCAAAGATGTGGGTGAAATTAATAATATGAATATTAGTGGTGAACTATCATTCCGTACTCTGATTATTAGAGATTATTTGAAAATAACATTTAATGTAAAAAATATTGTGGTTATTAGTTCTAATGAAAGAAAATATATAGATATTGATGGAAGTTTAATGGTATGTAAATGAGTGATATTAACAGTCAATACTCTGAGAGTTATTATACTGAGAGTCTAGGATCTGAAGATAGTTATGATACTAATAGTTTGTGTTCAAATGATAGTTATGAGAGTAGCTTTATTGATGACTCAGATAGTGAAATTGAAATTGATGAACTAGAGTATCTAAACTTTCTGGCTAATACATAGACGCTTTACTTTAAGTAAAGTTATATACATAAAACGTGTTGAAAAGCTCAAAGGTGCTATTTTCTGGCTTTCTGGGCCCTGTGCTATTTCTGGTCTTTATCAATGACCTCTCCGACTCTCTGGAAAATCCTCTCTATCTCTTTGCTGATGACTCCACTATCTGCCGCTCCATTCCTCATCCCTCAGATCGGCAGTCTGCAGCCTCCTCACTCTCTGCAGACCTGGACAAAATCACAGACTGGTCAAACAAGTGGAACATGTCTTTCAATCCTGACAAATCTCACACTCTTACAATGTCTCTCCGAAAGGACCGACTGGACAACCCTCCCATCTACTTTCTCAACAATCCTCTCCAAGAAGTTCTGTCGCTCAAGCTTTTGGGTCTCACTATCTGCCATGATCTTTCTTGGGAAAACCACATTTCCAAGCTCGCCTCCAAAGCCAGTCGCCGACTGGGCATCCTCCGTCGTGCGAAGTCCTTCCTTGGCACACCTGAGCTCCTCACCACATACAAGGCTTTCATCCGCAGCTCAATGGAATACTGTTCCCCCCTCTGGGCTGGTGCTCCTGCCTCACACCTTGCTCGGCTTCACGCTGTTGAGGCCAAAGCTTTCAGAATCATTGGAATCTCCTGCGATGTAGTCAACTCCGAGGGCCTTTCACTCACTCACCGCAGGCAGGTTGGTGGTCTTTCTGTCTTCTACCGACTCCTCTCTGGCCTTGCTCCCCCAGAGAGGAGTTGGTTTGTCTTTTTTGTGATTATTGTTAGCTCTTTCACGAGCCTCGATCTTGTATACAAAAAAAAAAAAAAAGGTGTTTTACTTTAAGTAAAGTTATATACATAAAACGAGTTGAAAAGCTCAAAGGTGTTTTACTTTAAGTAAAGTTATATGCATAAAACGAGTTGAAAAGCTCAAAGGTGTTTTACTTTAAGTAAAGTTATATACATAAAACGAGTTGAAAAGCTCAAAGGTGTTTTACTTTAAGTAAAGTTATATACATAAAACGAGTTGAAAAGCTCAAAGGTGTTTTACTTTAAGTAAAGTTATATACATAAAACGAGTTGAAAAGCTCAAAGGTGTTTTACTTTAAGTAAAGTTATATACATAAAACGAGTTGAAAAGCTCAAAGGTATTTTACTTTAAGTAAAGTTATATACATAAAACGAGTTGAAAAACTCAAAGGTGTTTTACTTTAAGTAAAGTTATATACATAAAACGAGTTGAAAAGCTCAAAGGTGTTTACTTTAAGCACAGTTTCATCTTTTAAAAAGCCTCTAAAAAAGGCACTTTGTTTTAAGTATAATTTTACTATATAAATAAATATGATCAAAGCAACGTATTGCGATGTTTGTGAACAAGAATATAAACAATACAAAAGACACCTTAAAACTAACAAACACACATTTAATCTACTTCACCTACTATCTCCTATTCAGAAGGAAACAAAACACTGTTCTGCATGTAATAAAAATATCCTCAAGAAAGGCTTCGAAATACATCTTAAAACAATTCTACATTTATCAAATTTTATCACAACTAAAAACTCTGATGGCGCATTCAAAGAACATATTAAAATAAGAGTCTTTAACTTCAAACCTCCTGAACCAGAGTCTATAGTTGATGCTGTAGAAAGAGTTAAACCTGTTGTTCAAACGTTGATTGAAAAAACACTAAAAGAAATGAAACCACTTAAATTTTATATGGGAGTAAAATTAGAAATGACAAAGGACGAAGGAGTTATAGATACACCATACATGAGAACTGAGCCACACTTTATATCTTCATATCAAGATTTTAAAACATCAGGAGTCTATGATGAACTTATTAAACAAGAGCAAGATGTGGATAATTCAATCGTAGGAAGTGGATTCAATATAGGAAAAATTATTTACATAGACATTCATATTCTTAAATCAGATCCTCTAAAAGCTTCTTCCTACATTGATTTACCCAGTGTTATCAAAAATAGAAAAGCAGTTATCAATATCAAAAATAAAGACAATAAATGTTTTCTCTGGTCTATTCTAGCACACTTACATCCTCCACATTTTCATGATGAAAGAGTATCTCATTATAAAAAATATGAGAATACATTAAATACGAAAGATCTAAAGTTTCCGATGGCTTTAAATGATATTCCTAAATTTGAAAAGATAAATAATTTATCAGTTAATGTTTATGGTCTAACAGAAACAAACAGCATTCAGGTTTTAAAGCTTTCTGACAATTGTAAACAAACTCATATTAATCTTCTATATTTTAATTCAGAGGAAAATTCACATTATACATACATTAAAGATATTGCTAAATTAATAAAACCACAAGTATGTAAAAGAACAAATAAAATATATATTTGTTTGCGTTGTCTTAACTTCTTCCATACACAAGAAAGATTAGATAAACATTCAAATTATTGTGGTGAACATAAATCAACGGTAATCAATATGCCTAAAGAAGGCTCAAATATCACATTCAAAGATGAAAAGAAAAAGATCAAACATCCATTTGTTATATATGCTGATTTTGAAAGTATTCTAGAAAAAATAGATACTGCTTCTCCAGATCCAAAAGATTCATACACAAATAAATATCAAAAACATACTCCTTGCGGTTTTTGTTATTATATCAAATCATCCGTTGGTGATAAATATAACAAGTTAGAGGAGTATAGAGGCTCAAATACCCCAGAGGAGTTTGTGAAACGACTAGAAAAAGACTGTGTCCGATTAACCAAGATAATGAGAGAAACTAATAAACCAATGTCTTTGACGAGTGAACAGAAAAGGGAATTTAGAAAAAACAATGTTTGTCATATTTGTGAGGAAAAAATTGGTGAAGGTCTAAAGGTTAGAGATCATTGTCATCTCACTGGTAAATATAGAGGTCCAGCTCATCAAAGTTGTAATATTAATTATCAACTCCCCTCTTTCATTCCTGTCTTTCTTCATAACAATGCTCATTATGATACGCATCTATTTATTAATGAACTTTCAAAGACATCTGGACACATTTCAGCAATTCCTAACACAGATCAGAAATACATTTCATTCACAAAAACAATTCACACATCTCCTATTACTCATATCAGATTTCTTGATACATTTAAATTCATGGCAAGTCCATTGGCTAACTTGGTTCAAAATCTAAAAGAGTTTCCATGTCTTTCAGAGTATTTTTCAGATAAAGATTTTCTAACACAAAAGGGAATTTACCCCTATGACTATATGGACTCATTTGAGAGATTCAATGAAACACAACTTCCTTTAAAAGAAAATTTCGATAACAAATTAAACAACAGTCATATATCTGATAAAGATTATGTACACGCACAAAATGTTTGGGAAAAATATAACATCAAGAATCTTGGTGAGTATCACGATTTGTATCTCAAAACTGATGTGCTTTTATTGGCCGATGTATTTGAAGCCTTTAGATCTGTTTGTCGCACTGGATATGGATTGGATCCTGCTCACTACTACACAGCACCTGGATTGGCTTGGAGCGCGATGTTGAAAATGACAAAACAAGATTTGGATTTGATAACCGATGTCGATATGCTTTTGATGATTGAAAAGGCAAAAAGAGGTGGAATTTCACAAGTATGCTCGAGCAGCTACTCAAAAGCAAATAACAAATATCTTCCAAATTATGATTCAACGAAAGAGAGTTCTTACTTGATGTACTATGACGCAAACAACTTGTATGGCTGGGCAATGTCTCAAGCTCTTCCTTATGGGAAACTAAGATGGGTAAAGGAAAAAGACTACACAAAGGTTTTACAAGATGTATGTATCTCTACACAAAAACAATTGGATGATTCAAAGGTTGGTTATTATTTTGAGGTTGATTTAAAATATCCTGAAGAACTTCATATCAAACATAAAGATCTTCCATTTGCTTGTGAGAAAGAAAGTCCAAAGAAAGAATGGTTGAGTGATTATCAACGATCGTTTGATATAGGTGAATCAACAGAAAAATTACTTACTACATTATATAACAAGAAAAATTATGTACTACACCAAAGAAATTTGCGACAATATTTATCAAAAGGTCTAAGAGTAGAGAAGATCCACAGGGTTCTAAAGTTCAATCAAAGTCATTGGTTAAAGGGGTACATTGATTTTAATACACAAAGAAGAACAGAGTCAAAAACAGATTTTGAGAAAGACTTTTATAAATTAATGAATAATGCGGTCTTTGGTAAGACCATGGAGAATGTGAGGAAAAGACAAAATATCAGACTAGCAACATCTTGGGAACAAGCATCAAAATTAATTAATAGACCGAGTTTTACTAGAGCTGAGGTCTTTACTGAGAACTTTTGTGCGATCCATTTGGTTAAAGAGAGTATTGAAATGGACAAACCTATTTACATTGGAACATCAATTCTTGACTTGTCAAAGTCATTAATGTATGATTACTTTTATATTAATCTAAAATCAAAGTATAAGGATAATGTGTCATTGTTGTATATGGATACTGATAGTTTTATTTTGAAAATTAATACTGATGATGTTTATTCAGATATGAAAAAGGACATTAATATCTATGATACAAGTAATTACAGTCCAGAGAGTGAGTTGTTCTCTTCTAAAAATAAAAAGGTGATTGGAAAGTTCAAGGATGAATTGGGAGGAAATGTTATGAGTGAATTTGTGGGATTGAGGTCGAAGGCTTATGCTTATAAATACATTGTGAATAACGTTGAAAAGACTGATAAGAAGTTAAAAGGTATAAAGAAAAATGTCATTAAAGAAACAATAAACTTTAAGGATTATTATAACTGTTTAACAACAAAGAAAGAAGAGTTTAGAAAGATTAATGGAATAAGAAGTTATAAACATCAATTATATTCAGAAGAGGTGCATAAGAAAGCATTGGGGGCTTTTGATGATAAGAGGTTTATTTTAGAAAATGGAATTGATCGTCTCCCTTATGGTTATATAAGTATATAAGATATATATATATATAAGTGATAAGTTAAAAAGGGGGGTTAGGGATTTTAACGGGCTACCGCCACCTTTTTTACTATTATATAAATGATAGAACCAAGTATCAACCAGACTAAAGAGTGGAGGTGTAATCAACCTTGGTATATAAATGGAAAACATAACGAATGTGAAAAATATCAGATTCAAGAGGTTGAGAGAATCACTGGTCAGAAGGTTCTCAAGACGGATAAACGTATTCATTTGTTAAGTGGGGTAATGGAGGGTGGGAAGAAAAATATATTAGAGTGGAGTGAGAACTTTAATGGTTATCAATCGGATAATAAATATTATAATTTTAAAATGGTATGTGGGAGAGGAGGAGGTCAAACAAGAACCCTCCGTGAAACATACCACTTTATACTTT